>NW_024884811.1:12894907-12906969 GCF_019232065.1 Centrocercus urophasianus
TTCCTTCCTTCCTTCCTTCTTTCCTTTCCTTCCTTCCTTCCTTCCTTCCTTCCTTCCTTCCTTCCTTCCTTCCTTCCTTCCCTCCCTTCCTCCCTCCCTCCCTTCCTCCCTCCCTTCCTCCCTCCCTTCCTCTCTTCCTCCCTTCCTCCCTTTCTCCCTTCTTCCTTCTTCTCTTTTTCTGTCCTTTCCTCCCTTCCTTCCTTATTTTCCTTCTTTCTTTGTTTCTTTTTCTCTTTCCTTCTCTGTTTCTTTCTTTCTTTCCTTCTCTTGTTTCTCCATTCTTTCCCTCTTTCTCTTTTTACTTTCTTTCCTTCTTTTGCTTTCTCTTTCCTTTTTTTTCTTGTTTTCTTTTTCTTTCTCTCTTCTTTTCTTCTTTTCTTTCCATCTCATTCTGTCTTCCTTCTTCTTCCCTTTTATTTTTCTTCCTTTTGTCTCTCTTTCTTTCTTGTTCTCTCCTCCTCTGTGCCTCTTCTTCTTTCTGTCTTCCTTCATTTCTTCCTTTTATCCTTCTTTCTTTTTTTCTCCATTTCTTTAGCTCCTCCTTCCCTTCCACTCCTCTTGCTCTTTCATTCTTCTCTCTTCTGCTACAAGTACCTTGGCAGAGATGGGATGGGAGTAGAGCTAGTGCCAGAGGAGGAGTAGGAGCTTTTTGGGAGCTCTGACCTGGCTCCCCACTGAGTGAAATACTGAGCCTTCTGTGGTAATCTGATTGTCATTGCCGGCAGAGGGAGCACATAGCATTGCTTCTGTGAGGCCCTCTGGTGAAACTCACTTTGGACATTCACACAGCAAGAACAGGACTACATGTGAAAGTCCTTTACCACCTATCACAACATCAGAACTGAGATTTTAAACAAGCAATAGCTTAAACTGCATAACAGCTTTCCCTGTTTCCTTGTAACAGGTTTCATGCTCATCAGTTAGAATAATCAATGTTTATTTAACCATTTGATCTGAATTCAAATGTAGGATGTGTTGTAAACACACATGAAATCATTTCAAAAGAACAGGGAGGTAACAGAGTAAGAAATCTGGAAGAGCCAAAAGTAGCCTTGCAGCTCTACAGCTTCCACAAAGCAAGCAAATTTATGTAAGAAGATACATACAGGCTAACATGAATTAATGCAATGTGCACTCAAAAGTCAGGAAAGCCAAATATTAAGCTTTAACTTCCTCAGTTTAACTCTTCACATTGTATATCCTGTAGTTTTTATGGTACACCGTAAATAACAAAATGATACATTAAGGTTTCCATTTAATAAGGAAACCTGGAATAGAAAATAACACATGTGTACAACTTGGCCAAGTAAACACTGTGGAAACAGTCTTAAATTTTAGTGTTTCCTGAGTCTGGATTGAGGATGTTTTAGACCCACATCTGGATCAAATGATGTGACTTGAGTCCTTCTCAGATAAGAAACTATGGCATAAGAGATGTTTTTATACTAGTACAACTCAGCTGTTACAGCTTAGGGTTTTTCTTTCTCAAATTTTTCAAAATTTGGCAATATTAGATTGAAAAAGAACAATTTTAATTTTCACCTCCAAAGTAATTCATTTGGAAAAGTTGCAATCCAGTGGAAAATGAGAGAAAAAGAAAGGTCAAGAAAAAAAGGTCAAGAAAAACAATCACATATTCAAAGAAATTATGCTTTCTGAGATGCCCATTTTTGAACAAGAGTGTGCAGCAAATTGCAGCTGATAATGATCTTTCTTGCACAAAATTACTGAAGAACTGCTATGTCACTTGCACTTGCACATGCAATGTTTCTGATTTACTCAAGCATAAGTGAGATTAAAATAAGACCTCTGATTATATTTGAAATAGCTGATCGTACTTTCCAAGAGCCTGATTTTTGACTACAGTATCTACTCTGCCTTCATGGTAGCCATGGCATAAAATTCTCATGATGAACTCTTGCTCTCTCTGTTTGTATAAAATAGCATTATTTTTCTAGGGGTCATTTGGAGTCCCTGAAATAGCAACTCTCATTTGGTTTAGAGCTGTAATTTTAAAAGTGTCTGCAGTCACATTTAAAGAAAGGTGCACACAAGCGTAAGTACAGTTGGATAATTGAAGCATATTTTTGAGAGTCATGATAACATGGGAGAAATTATTATGTATCTGGTGTACAGCAAGTACTCTGCAACATATTCTATACAGGTAACAGTCTTCAACAGCTGCAGAATCCCTGAAAAAGAATCATTTTTAAGTTATGAGACACACAGGCTCTGTTGCAGCGATGGCCTCAGATGTTATCAGACCCACCTTTGCACATCATATTTTCCACACAGAGGGGGACTGAAGAGGATTAGGAGAAAACATATCTTTCAGCTTCCCAGTACTTTCACACCTGGATACCAGATGGCCTCCAGGGGCCTAGTGGGTGTTTAAAGTTACACCAGCTTATATCACAAAGTCCAGTACATCATACAGGGAATCAAGTGTACACCTTCAGCCATTCCAGCTGCCAGAGTTATTTGCTATTCTTGTTCTAAACCACTAGACTAAAAAATTTAAAGAGGTATGTTCCACAGTCTGCAAGTCTTTCTCCACTACCATACCATCATTTGATTCCTGACAGTTCCAATCTAGGTTGTACGTCCTTAACTTGTGACACTTACTCTAACATTCTGTCATTCAGATTTTTGTTGAGACATTTTCTATGAATGCCCAAAGACATTTCCATGGATACACATCCCATATTTTAAAATACAGGCTACACTCTGCCTGGTCCAGATCCAAAGACCATCAGGCAATTTCTGTTGTCTGGTAGCCTGGGAGTTTAGAGATGTCAATGATTCTTCCTCTGAAATTCTTGAAATAAAATTCTAACCACTCTGTTTCTAAAAGGAATTTGTTTGGTACAGCTATGAATATCAAGGACTTCACAAGACTCTGAAATACTCACTTCTGAAGTTCACTTGGAGTTTTAATTGATTCTAGAAAGAACAGTTGTAAGTGTTCGGTAAAATTACATATTTATTTGGCATATTCTGTGACCCCCTCTGTCAGAGCCCAGAAGGCCTAAGGATAGGTCTAGAACCAGGACTGGACATGCCCAGAGGAGTCCTTCAGAAAGAAGCACAAGCACAAGCACCTTGGCCAACTACTTGCACTCCTATGAGATGATCTGTTGAAAACAAGTCATACACAGCAGAGTACTCAGCATTATCCAGCTCACATTTGACTAGCAAAAATCCTTGCAAAAATCTGCCTGTACAGGACAACAGACAGGAATCTTTTGATTGTTCTCTGTATACACAGACACATGCAGTACAAAACTGTCCCACTCACAGAAAAGATTCCAGAGGGCTCCGGGAAACTGCTACCTTTAATGTAAAACACAGGAATAATTTCTATTCTTTTTCGCTCCTTACTCATTTCTTTTCTAAACAGATATTCTTAGTGATTACTTCCCTCTCTTATTACCTCAAGAATTGAAAGGCTCTTGGACAACCTATCAACTTGTCCTTTTGAATCTTCAGACCAACGTGCCATTCTGATGTAAACCAAGACTTCAACATCATTTCATATAAATTCACTCTGGAGACAGCAAACATTTTCAGGTGGTTCTATTCCTTAATTGTTGAACTGTACAAAATAAATTTGTAGTTATGCCTTAAGAGCATTGCAACTTAATGGATAAGCACTACTCACACATGTTAAAATTTCCCCAGTGTACCTTTGGCAGATCACAAGTGCAGAGATTCTTACCAAGATTCTGTGATGTTTTGGCAAGGAAATTGCCTGTCTGCTGTAATTTTCACGCTCTGTGCTTGTTAGATATAATTAGGTTTATGCAATAACTCTTTGAAACCCAGAGTGTGCAGTGTATGTCAAGTATTATTGATCTGAAACATTTTTTTTCTCACCCTACCTGGTTATATCCTATATTTTCTCTCACCAGTATGAAAATTATTTGTTCTCAAACCTATGAGGACCCAGCCCTTGAGTTTGGGCATCTATATAGGGCAGTATCCAGAAGTAAATGTAGCTGAAAAAGATGACCACAGCGTCTGGAGAGAGCTGTGGTAGGCAGTGGCCTTGCATATGAGATATGCCAAACTCAACTCTTAGCTGCCCACATGCCCAATAGGATGAATTGGAAACTCACCATTTTCCAGGATCTTTCATTTTTCTGAATCTTGTTTATAATGGTGCTGATTCCTTCACCCACCCCAGAGCTTTGCAAGGCTGCTGCAGCTCTGACCCCATAGATATCTAACACCATAGGTACCCCCATACTGAAGTAACCATATGGGACAGTGCCATAATATATAGATACATCTATTTCTTGTCCACTCCTCTTTTCACTCTTGTTGTTGTGTTTCTGATGGGGGGACCAAAGCTAGCCAGAGCACTTGCGCTCTGCAGGAGCTTTCCATCTTGTGCTAGAAGGATCTGCTGAGCACGTTAGGCAGGTCTCATGCTTCATTTCTATGTGCTCCCAGGCTTTCTCACTCACTCACTCAGTCCAACAGGAAGCACAAGTGCAGACATGCATCTAAACTTGGTATCACTTTCCAAATATCTCTGTGAGCTGAGCCAGCTGAAGGTGACTCTTCCCCTTCAGTATCTGAGCCAACCTCATTCGTCATGTGTAACATAAACCTCTGCACAACTCCATAGGAGGGTCCCCTAAAGTTCACCACAGCTTCCCACCTCTAGAAAAAGAAAAAAAGAAGATTAACTGTGGACTTCCCTGTGATCCAGTTCAAATCAATCTTTTAGCTAATTTGGAAATAGTCAAGCAACTTCTGCAATGCCCAAAAGGTTTCACTTGCTCTCCTCTCAGTAAATAATGTCTATAGCTGCAATTAGAGATCAACAAATATGCTAAAACACACAAACATAAAATTTTCTTAAGATGTGATGGAGAAGGAAAAGAACACAGTTTCTGTTAGCCATAAAGAGCAGCAGGATAAAACTACATCAAGGAACTTCCCGTTATGTTAGTCAGTACTTTTTCAGAGAAAGGACACTTGCCAGAAAGTGTTCCTTAGAGCCTCCAGTACTCACTTAGAAAAACAGAGAGACTCGTCCAGGACAGACACGGACACCATCTGCAGTAGTGAAGTGGGGCCTCTCTTCTTCCTCCAGAACTGCTTTCTCTGGTTGGAGGGCAGTCTCTGCAACGAGCAAGCACCCACCAGGCCTTTTGATACTAAATCTCTTTTACAAGTCATCCATAGTATTAAACATTCGGCTTTTACGGGTTCTTTTCCTCTTATTTTTATACGTATTTACAATGTTCTCTGCAGTTTTCCAATAGCAGAGGTAGTAATGAAGGTAAAGTAGATATGCTCAACTCCATTCATTCAGCAAATTAGCTGTGGCTTGCATGGCTATCTAGTTAATCAGCATGGCCTGATTTACTTTGGGTTAAGTTCATTCAGAATAGACATGTAGGAAGAATCTGTATTTTATTCTTCTCTGAAAATTAATTGGGAATCACTAATACCTACTTGGCAGTTTTCTGTATGGTACTAATAAGTTTGCATACTTTGTAAAGCTTTTTGAATAGTCTTGAAAAGTTAAAATTCTCTTGTTCAGCAAAACAGCAAATGGAAGACAGAAGGAAAGGGAGTACTTTAGATACGCAATTGCTTCAGGGCTCTCCAGTGCCAGGATTTTGGAAACATATTCTGCCTTATGCTCTCCCTCTCCAATAAAAATTTGTGAGAGTCCAAAACTCCAATCTTTTTGAAAACTATGTCCCTATTGCAACATTTTGTGTAATGAAAAGTTAATACTAATAATAAAGGAAAAGATAGAGAAAAAAAATAAAACAGTCGAGAATATTAAATATTCCAGAATGGTGTCTTGCAAGAGAAGCGGTCGATTCTAATGGCCAGTGTTTGGTGGTCTCCACGTAGGGTCCAAATATTACAAACAAACATGAAATACAAGGCAATATTTAATCAGTAAATTAAAATCATGCTTGCATTGATAAAATAATCTTTGCTCTAGATAGGAACTTATTAATGCTTTTGGAGTTCATCCATATAGCTAAAGTTCAATTAACACAGAGGAGTGGAAGAATGACATGCCACTGTGGACAGAAGCAGAAAAAGTAAAGTTTTCAATTGTTTCAGCAACAACAGTGGAGTAAGGCTCTGAATTTCAGTAGTCAGAGAAGTGGGCAGGGACTAAAACATTACAAAAGCCTTTCTCTAGGGCGAATCCACTGAATCTTCAGCAGTGCTGTCACAGATACACTTCACGACTAGAAGGGCTGGTAAGAGCCACACATTGTGGTGAGGGGGGAAGTGTTTTTCATTATCAGTTTTTAGCTGTCTTGGATGTTCATTCTTGATTATTTCACAACATTGTTTCAATCACACAGCTACAGCACCCCAGAAAATTCAGACACCAAGCACTTCAGGAGGGGTGAGATGAAGTGGGAATTTTCCATTTTTGTGATCACAAAGGAGCTGGGATCAGATACAGCAACAGGTTTATAATCTTCAGGCACTTAATATTTTACCCTATCTAGCAAAAGGTTGGCAAATCCATTAAAAGTACAATTTTTTGATGGGAGGGTTTGTCCTCTCCCTTTTATACTGAACTGAAAAGTGATAAATCTCTTTCAGGTTTGCTTTGGCTGAGATGCTAATATGGGAAGTTTCCTCACATTTTACGCAATGAACATATAAAAACAAAAAACTATGTCAGTTCCAAATTTTCATCTCAAAAAAAAATAAAGCTTTTACAGCTAAGCAAAACGTATAATGCAAAAAAAATGCATTTGATTATTCTGGACATACCGTGAATATCCATAATACAACTGCCTCTGCCAGAATTCCTTCTCAAATTGCTATTTTGATCAAAACAAAACAAAACAAAATATTTTGCCTCTAAAGATCTTCCTGTAAAAAGCACACTTAAAGCCCTATCATACCCACATTTTACAAGAGAAATCCCTAGAGAAAATGAGAGGATATTTCAAAAGCACTTTATTTCAACAGAGTTGGCTAATAATGAGCAATTGTCTCAAGTGCAGTTATTTGAGTTATCTGAAATCCAGAATTTTAGTAAACAGGACAAACTGATATAGCAAAGCTTATGTTAAGGTTTCTTGTTTGTAGAATTGTGGCCTATTGCTAAACCTGGCATATCTTGTAAATGCTGATGATTACCCAAGAGAATTGGGTCCTTAACCTGAATTTTTCTGCATTCACGTTTTGATTTCCTTATGCCAAAGTCCTGGATCTGAATATAAATAATCATGTGGAAATGCCTATTGAGGAGCAGATTGGTGGTTTTAACTCCTGCTTAGTACATTTGTCCTAACCTGTTATGATTGTGAATACAAAGAAAACTGCCAAAACCAGTATCAGATTCACCACAGAGTTTGTTTCTGGACGGTGACCCAGCGTGGCTAGCAGCAAAATCATCACTGCGTTTTCAGTTTGTACACTCACATTATGTTTGGGCTAAAGGACAAAGAGACACATAGGGTTGTATTGGCTGGCAGACAAGCAATACAGAGTCTCTAAAGAGCAGAAGTAGAATCAACAATGAATAGGAAGGGTATAATTTAGCTTTTTCATTTCAGTAGATTCTGACAAATTAACTGCATATGTGATTGCAGGAACATGCATTCATTTCTGGAAAGGGTTCCAGAAATGAAAAAAAATGGAAAGGGTTCCTCCTCTGATTTATGAATTACAACTCTGTACCTGTTGACCAGAATCTTGGTGGAGAAGTTGCATGTGGAGCCAAAACTGCTCCTCAGAAAGGCTCCAGTCATCACTACCCTTTAGGAAGTAGAGAAAGAGAGACACCAGTGCATCTCCTCAGCTTTCTTTCTGGGCCACAGATTGCTGCTATTGATCAGCTTCAATAATCACCCTGCAGAAATGGAGTCACTCAAGTATATATTTCTTCCATGAGCAGCCATCAGGTGAGTAAATGCAGCTCACCTTTTCTAATCTGCTCTGTCAGATTTGCAGCCCACATTACTTGGTGTGCTCAGTGCAGGTGACCTGACCTCAAAGACAAGGTTGGGAAGGCATAAAGGGTAGTGTGGTGCTTGTCGCAGGAAGGCAGATTGTTTTTGCTGCATGTTCAAACTGGTATGCAATATCAGATTATGCATGAGAACATCTTGAGGAATAAAATGAGTACATGATGGTGAAAGCAATTTTTTTTCATCTGATCTATTTTCTGATATATTCTCATTGTGTTCTTTTTTTTTTCTGTGTCTGTATAAAAGAACTGCATATTAATAGAGTTTTGGAAAATGAAGTATTCTAATGCTACTGTACCCCAATATTATTTTAGAAAACATAAACAAAAATGTAGTTCTATTTATAAATATCTTGTTGATGTATATTATTACAATAATTATGTGCATGTTACAATAACATAGTCTTAATGTCAAAATTGTCATTATAAAATCATATGTAGTATAAAATCATTCATGTGGCAATTACTTATTTAGAGGATGAACAAACACATGCTGTTTCATAGGTAGGAACTTAAAAGATGTCCTTCCAGTATGAGGAGGAATTTCTAGTCATAGTATGATCTTTGCTTGAAAATAATGCTAAGTAAATTTCATATTTTATTGTTATATTTATTCAATGCCATTGAACACAGACATGGGAGAAGGAGGTGTTAAAATAAGAATTAATTATAAATTAATTTCATAATTTTATTCCCTATAATTAAGTGGAAAAGTTGTTTCACCTTTTCCTACGAGAAAATCAGCCTAACCTTTTGAAAATATTCTGGGATTTTTTCACCACACTATTTCTTGACAACTAAGGAATGAAAAGTGACTTAGTATGTTGGTAAATATCATGGTAACATTTTTAACGATTGTAATTTTACTTGTTACAATGAGTATTTTTATTGTCAGTATGAATATAAATATGAAACTGCGGATATTCAACTATTCCTATGGCCTTTAAATCTTTCAGACAGATCTTTCAAGCTGTCAGAATTTTACAGTTACTATCTCGTAATTTCTTTCACAGCTGATTTACAACATAATGCTAATGCTGTTGAGAACTGTACCAGCGTTCAATGCCAGACTTCCATATATGTTGTTCCTTCAACAAAATTAACATTAACACTTTTCTCAGACTTCTGCTGCACGTTCAGGTCTGTTAATTTGCCTGTGGATTTAGAACTCAATTAAGAGGTTACTATTTGGAAGTCATTAGAACAAATGAAATCTAATAGAATTGTAAGATTCAGAGTCGATGTGCTGAACAACCCAGATTTTGACCAGCTGCAAACTGTCACCTCTGGAATTTCATGGCTCAGAGCTAATGGCTTTCACTCCTCACCAGAAATGAAACCTTCAACTGATGCAAATGAAATAGTTTCTGTTGTCCAAGCAGTGACCCAAAGTGGTTGGCCTGAACTCTTTCCAAGCATACATTACAACTTCCAGTATGCCAAAAGAGGCTAGTTTGTTAAGGGACTTTTACTTGGGTTGATTTGGAAATTTCTTTCAACATTTATTTATCCCAAGCAGAAAATTGTATTTTTATAAAAACAAAACAAAACAAACAACAACAAAAAAAAGTGCAGATCCTTTATGACTTTGCAGTTTGTTTTCAAGAGGATTTGGAATGCAATAAAAAAAGCCTTCCAGCCTCATAGCAAGGTGCTCAAGGCTTCTCAGTTAGGCCCTTTGCAACAGAGCTTCTGTGCCTTGACTGATGCCATAGAGCTCAGATTTCCAGGCTTCCTGATTCTGCAATAAGGCACCAAGACAGAAAATGTGGACCAGTACTTAGATTTAATTTTGGCCAAAAAACCAAAAACAAACAGAAAACAAACAAACAAAAACAAAAAACAAAAACAAAAACAAAAAACAAAAAAAACCCTCAATTTCAGAGATAAGAACAACTTAGAAGACTTTTTTGTAACTTGAGATAAAATCTTTACTGTTTCTCACTTCAGCTCTAATTTTAATTAGCACTGAAAGGAGTGAACTTGTCATTTAATAAACATGTTGAGCAACCCCTGAATTTTGTTCCTACTGCAATCTTTCATTTGTGGGCCTGACTATACTCAGAATGTTATTTGATTTTGTTCTGTGCTTATTGAAGAAAAAATAAAATTGTATGTTTTTTCTTACAAAAAAAAAAAAAATTAAAATAGGAAGAAATATCTATTTTTGTTGATATGAAGCTAGAAACAAAGTCTGCACATACCAGATATTTGTGAGATATTTGTGAGATATTTGTGAGATACATTCAGTTAGTTTTGGTAGATACTGGCAATGAGTACTTGCTTTCATGCAGTGTTAGAAAGAGAAGTTTCTTGGATGAATACAATAAACTTGCTAATTCTTGATATGAAACCAGAGATTGCAGAAATGACAAACTCCTCTGAAATGTAGGTGTAAGACTTAAGGGAATAGACAGCTACAAGGATAAAGGTCCCAAGCTGTATTCAGTGATAGAAACTGTGAAAAAGAACAAATATATATAAAATAAAATTGAACTGAGTCAGAAAATCAGTCTCTGATGAAGAATGATAGTGCAAATTTATTGAGATTTATTGAGATTAACTTTGGAAATGTGTGCAATTCCTTTGAATATGGATATAAACATAAATCATGGCAACGTTATTTGAGAAATTCTTTTGCAAATTTACATCATTATGGGAAACTATTACGTTGGATTGGATATGCAGTCTACTAACAGCATAGGGCCCAGTTAGGCCTGGATGGGGTACAGTATGTTCAGGGCTATCGCCTGACTGTCAACTGAAACCATAAGAGGTGAGACTCTTTTAGTCCTTTGTTTGGCGAGTAGTCAAGGGCATCATAAAACAGTCAGCCATGGAAAACAAGTGATTGTGAGCTCCTTTACTTAAAACTAAGTGGTAGGACAAATAAATGTGGGTATGCAATGAAGACTCTCAATTTTAGGCGAATGAACTGAGAAATTCTGGAAGCTAATTAGTGACAACAAGTAGACTAAAAAGGTAAGGAATTACATAGAAAACCTGAAATGTTTTTAAAACAAAAAAAATTGTTATTGCTTCTTTATTTTTGCTAATGATCTGAAAAAGAATATCTGCTTATGTTGAAGAATGAAGTGAAAAGCTCAATAATCTGAAGATATTGAGATAAAGAAAAATATCGTAAGTATGCAAACTACTGCATAGAAGAGAAATCAGAGGAACTTCTCCACCCACATTATTGAAAAAATGAATAAAAACAGTGGTGTATAAGTGCTATGACAAAAGATGAAAAATAAAATGATTATATGACATCTCCAAAAACTACGCAGAAAATTCCTATCAGTTTCCAGTAAAAGTTTTGATGCTGAATGTAGATGAAAAAGAATTTAAAAGAGATTCAAAAAAGTTCATTGATATTAGCATCTTAAGACAATGCAGTAATCCACTTCACAGAATACTGAAAATGAGACAAAAGAAATGTTTGATTCAAAAAGCTGCTGAGGCAAGATGTTTCCCCAGTCCTCCAGGCATTACACTCTTACCTAAATACAGAATAGTTTGAGGTGCATCTTTGCTTTGTATGAGCAACTTTGAAAGTGATGATATGGCTTCATTAGACAGAGTTCCTCAATCACTGGATTATGAGGTATTGTGGTTTGGAGCTGAAGGATAATATTAGTCCGTCGTTTCCTCCTCTTTGGTCAGATGTTTCAGAACAAATGTAGTTTTCATTTTATGACTCTTATTCGAATTTGGAGGGTGAAAAACATTTTGAACAGTAAGCATTGGTAAGTTGGTAAGTGTTACAAACCTAGTTCTAGGTGCTTTCTACGTTCTGCTGTCAGCGCATAATGTTTGTCTGTATAGTTCTAACCATACTTCGACATCTATCTTTTACTTGTAAATCTGTGATTAATGTCAGAAATCTTTGTGAAGCCTTTAGATTAAATGAGATGATGTACATATAAAATTGCCTCGTAAATCTGTAATCTTTACATAGCAATGGGTATTTGAAGGCACATCTTTGATTTCTCTTATCTAGAACTGAAAGGTAGAGGCATAATTTTGATGCTAAAAAGATACATATGCAATGACTGGAAAAAGTTATGATTTAAGCCAATAAAAC
>NW_024884811.1:12907069-12958574 GCF_019232065.1 Centrocercus urophasianus
TTCAAAGACTTTCGGTCTCTTCACTATGAAGAGATTCTCCAGCAGGTGTTTTGATTCTTGTTGGAGCATACTGCTGTCAAATAACACTTGAAAAGTGTTCATTAATAATAATAGGATACTGAATATCCGGACAAATTCATTACAATTCATCACTAAGGTTCTAGTATTACTAGTCTTAAGCATTGCATTTATATTAAATCAGGAAGGTAGTTCAATGTTTTCCATCCAAAGAACAATGCCTGACAATTAAAGGAAAATGTTGTAGGTGCAATTAAGAAAATGAAAGAAATCAGAAATGATACTATGAAATACTTAAAATTTTCACTTGTCCTTGGTTTACTTATGTCAGATTTGGAAGAACATCTGGCTCCCTAAGTAATTAAAGGACTACTCATACAAAATCAAATGCCTTGCTACCTCATCTTGAAAAAAAATGAAACAGTTTAGTTTTCTACTTTCTAGTATTTCAGTTTGCCTTCTGGCTGGAACACAGTGAGATGAATTAATAGTATCAGATTTCTGTGGAAATCCAAACTGTATATACTGTACCAGATGGTACTACGTTTCTGTAGAATTAGACCAAATGTCTATTTTGTCAAAATTCATTGGAGAAGCAGCCTTCAGCTTTTCATCTAAACCTGTAGGATTTAACAAGGCATGTATCAGCAAAAGATACTTACAAGTAGTTCATCATAGCATTCTTCAGATAAGCTGATATTACTGTCCATTTGATGGTAAAATGTGGAGAGATGTTGCTATCACTGGATAAGATGATTTCATAAATATCTCAGTGGCAATCATACATATACACGCTTCTAGCTGCTAGACTCATTGTCCATCTGTCGGTAAGAGTAAGATGGTTGGAAGCATGCAGCCTTTCCTTCCTATCAGACTGCAGCCTTCCTGACCCAGATAAGTGCTTCTGCTTTTTGTCAAAGAGTAAGCTGGGTTCTGAACTCATCTGTAAAAACTTGTCACTTCCCTGAAATACCTGTCAGAAGACAACAAATCCCATTCTCTTGTCTCCCACTTGAATGCTATGGTGTCTGCTATGTGAAATTGTTGGAAAGGCAATTCAGAAGTGAGATTAGATTTGTTTCTTTATGTGTTAAAAACAGTAATTGGAAAACTCGGACTGCAAAGAGTTGAAGTTGCTACTGATTAGAAACTATTTGTTCTGTTCTGCTTATTATCCACCATGGCAGCAAGCTAATTCCTCTCTACATTAATTTAGCCAAAGAGTTCTCCTATGATTATGAAATCCAAGGAATGTTTTCACCACACTATTGTCAGATTTAATTTAATGTAGCTCTTTCTTTAAAAAAAACAAAAAACAAAAAACAAAACAAAACAAAAAAAACTTTTTTCAGCTAGCTGGACACCAGTTGTTTCAAAAGTACTTGCAGTCTTGTAAATCATCCTGCCATTTTTGTTGTTGTTGTTGTTAGGAGCATCATGAGCTCATAAATCAGTGGACTTTTCACATTTTTAGGATTATCTCTTGAAAATCTTTATAACCCTAAAGATGACTCCCACAAGAGGGTTTACTACATTTCATTTCATCATAAAATGTCTTACGGGATAGTCTGCCACACATTTAGATCACATAGCCAACCACTTCAAATGTGCATTAGAGATGTCTCTGATACATTTGCTCTTACTAGGATCTCAGTGTCTGC
Source organism: Centrocercus urophasianus (assembly GCF_019232065.1). Taxonomy (NCBI): domain Eukaryota; kingdom Metazoa; phylum Chordata; class Aves; order Galliformes; family Phasianidae; genus Centrocercus; species Centrocercus urophasianus. The sequence goes on from NW_024884811.1 coordinate 12,908,749, forward strand.
TGCCTCCTGGCACCAGAGAATTTCCATGGTCTTTGAGGCAACTTAAAGAGAAGTGAGAGTTTCTTAATGTGGCTGTGTGACAACACACTGTAGATATTACAACACTGTCTTGCAGGACTCCAGTTTTGTTCTCAGTTTGATGCCTCTTCTCTACAGTCTCATCCAAAGTGTTCTGAAACTATTAAAGCCTTTGATAATCTGTGGTTTGTTTCATCACATGGGCATCCATCCTATGATTTGTATTTCTGAATGCATGATTTCATCCACTGAAGACAGCACATGTCTAACAGTGATGTTAGCAAGCATCAAAAGGAGTTGGTTGATAACAGGTTTTCTTTTTTAAGTGAAGAATAAAAACAAACTTATCACAAGCTCTGTGGATATTACAGTTATTAACAACATATTTTTTCTCAAGAGTGTGTTAGGATCACCTGGATTGTTCTTATGTGGAATGAATGAATCAGAAAAGGAGGAACCTAATGCTGAGCTCATGAAAGAGCAGTTAATAAAACAAGAAATGTCTTGAGAGATAGAGAATTTCATGAAAGATCCTGAGTTGAAAAAAAGTGCCGGAAATGGAGACTAGCTGAAGACAAATGAACACAAAGATGTTTTCCAGTTTTGGGGAAGAGATGGGGTAAATGGAAGACAATTCATAACACAGGAAGAAAGGTAAGATAGAAGAAAGTAGTTAAAATGAGAACTTTCCTTTCTTAAATGCTATGACACAGATCAATGACATTCTTATTCCTGATGGACAACTTGCAAACTAAAGAGTTTTTAATTGTCCTTGCAATTAAGGGTGATGGTCTTTACTAAATTCTGTGTTTCAACCATAGTTTATGTAAGTAATTTACATTACTCAATCTATAATGATACACTTGGCTTCATTGATTGTGGTCTGTTTCTGATTTGTCTGGCAATATAGTGTAAGATTTCAATGACTCAGATTTCTTTTAGTTTTACAACAAAAAGCTCTTGCAAGTATTGCATGAGACATCTTACATTTAATCACTTGTTTGTTGTCTTCATGTTCTCCATCAGATGTATCCAGACATTTACCTCTGCATTCTGAGAATAAATTGGGACTCCCTGCTATACTGACACTGTAGAAATTCCTTCACTGCGTAAAGACTGACTTACGTTTGAAGTTTTTTGCATAACTTGTGAATTTTAAGCCTGGGCTGTTCCTGAGAAATAATTTAATTATTTAATTTTAATAAAGATTGAGATCCGCAACTTTCTGCTTAGAACATTTTCTTTTGAAAGCCATTGAAGAGAAAGCTATACTCATACAGCGTTATACAGGAAAGAAAAATGTACATAAACTACTTGGCAGTGCTTCCAGCAAAGCTTGCTTCACCTTTGTTTAGAAAACTACTACTAAAGGTGATGAATCTTTTACCTGGAGGAGTAAAGCAGGAGTTGACCACTGTAATGCTGTAGTATGTTTTCACTTATAAAAAAACTATATACATTTTAACCAACTTTAAATCAATTAGTATTTTTGCTGTAAGCAGTAAGAACAGCTTTCTAGATATTCATGCTGATAAAGAGAAATGGATCCAAGAATTTTAATAGACTTTTGGTTGTGATTTCTATATACATTCAGAATGCAGAAACATCAGTATAAATTTTAGCATGTGCTAACCAAATCATTCATTCAAATTCTGTCAGTAGTCTATTCTTTGACTGTTTCTTTCTGCCTATGTCAATCACTTCCAGCTAGCATAATTAGATTTTAAAAATTTAGAAACAATTATTTGAACTTTAAAAATTAAAATGATTCACATGAAACCTGAGAGTAAAGCGTACGTCTCATCTTCCCTTTGTCATTCATGCACACTCTCAGAATACAATGCATTCAGTAGAAAAAAGCAAGTACTGAGGTTTTCAAGAAATGTTGTTTCTCTGCTGGGCTTGGAAATGAAAAAGAATTTGGAAATTTAATTCCTAGACTCTGAGTTTCCATGCATACACCTTTGGGTGTATGATTTCTAATTGGTGAGCCAGGGAGAGAGGTAAGAGTAGGTTACTGAAAGACCCAACAGAGACATGAAGAATACGTTTTTCTTACTTGGATGCAAAGTGCTCTTCCTAGGACTGAAGAAACTCATCTCTTCAGTAATCAACATGACAGTTCAGAAGCGTTTTATTTGATTGATGCTATGACTCAGTGAAGCTTGCAAAGTCACATTTTGGTAACAAATATGCATTTTCTTTGTGCTATAGAAAATTCAGTTAAATACCAGTTTCGGTTCTATACAAAATTTAACTACAGTATTTGGTCAGTTTGTGTTCTACTACAGTCTCTAAATACAAAAAAATAAAACAAAATAAAATAAAATAAAATAAAATAAAATATGTATTTTTTAAAAAGATGACTTTAAGGACCAGAGCATACAAAAGCAATTTGAAGCAGAAAGCCTAAACTTGTTGATCAGGGGCTGCAACATCTCATCCTCTGTGGATAAATAAAGGTACAAATCTACACAAAATATATGCTAGAAATTTTTGAATAAATTTGAATCAACTCTGTCTGGACTGTAAAGGTTGTTAAGCAACTTTTCTTAGTTACAAGAGAACATACTCTTCGCTGACAAAAGACAACCTATTAGATGACCTAGTGATTGCTTTTTTAAAAAATACAGGTTTAGGCTTCTTCATGTTCCCTGATTATTGCAATGGTTTTAATAACATTTTTGTATTTCTTCAAATATCAAGTCATGTTACATCCTGCCTTGGCCAAAAGAAACATCTAGGACATTTTAAGTCCTCCTGATCATGGAGAAGATTGCATGCATGCCTCCAAGCTGTTATTGGTTTGTATTCTTTTTCTCAGCACTGAGCCCCTAAAACTAGGTACAAAATAACTTTTTTCTTTTCTTTTCTTTTTTCTCCTATGATACTAACAAAGATAAATATTGGACTGGGTGGTCACTGCCCGGATTCATTTTGGTAGTTTACATAATCATATGTAAAATTCAATTTGTTCCTGGAGTTTGACTGTATGTTATTACCAGTGTGCATCCTGGTGTCCCAGCAACAGTTCACTTAGTCAACCCCCTGAGCATCTCCAGCCAAACCAAATTATTTCTAGAGCCCAGTGATCTACAATCAGCATGTGCTTTCTGTGATATTGTTTTAGAGGCACGCCAAAAGGAATTTTACATTCCCACACATGAGTAGATACCATAGAGGATCCCAGAATTTCAGTAAGCACTGCAAAGTGATGGTGATGAATGTAATCAGCTTTCAGTCTGCTTAAACATAAAACACAATGGATCTGTAGCCAGTAGGAAGGCCTTCCCTTCCCTTTCCAAGGTCACTTTCAGTTGGTTTGGAATTAGCCATCGTGATTATTTTTTTCCCATGAGGAAAATGAGGAAGGACTGCATTACTCATTCCATTATGCATTTCACCTTGACATGCTTTTTGCATTTGAAACTGTCCCAAAAATGTAAAATATTATAGCCTTGTTACGTAGATGTTTTATCTTCAGAACAACGTTAGCAGGAACATTATAGTTTCAGGAAGAGCAATAAAAGTAAAAACACAGATTACATAATGTAGTTTGAAGAACCTGCAAAGAATTAGTTGGAGCTGTAAATATACTCAGATTAACTGTAACAATTTTGAATCTGAAGGAGATCACTAAGAGTCAAATTTCATATCTTCAGAACTGTTTCCCTAACTCAAACGAGTAGCCCCACAGGAGTCAGTTAACAACAAGAGGAGTAATTTTGTTTCTGTAGAGTTTACAGAGAAGAGAAGAATTTCCTATCTGCATATTCCATCGTATTTCTTCATAAGATGGATGTGAAAGCTGTCCTTCCAACAGTGGTTATTTAGAATAACATCCGAGTCCTCTTCCATCTCATGCTGGATAATCAGTAGTAGCAGGCAAGAATGATGAAAATTGAATGGAAAGGACCATCAGTCCTCCCAGGTAGAACTGTGGGAAGAGGAAACTACAGGAGCTTCATCCCACAAGACTTGGTACCTCCAATGCAGAGAAGTTTGTGCAAAGACCAGTCCCAAAGGCAATGATGCAACATGGTCATACAACTTCAATAGTTTTATTTTTTATTTTATTTTCTGCTGTTTTATATTCTGCTGTTTCATATTCTACTGCATCTAAATTTAGGGCTGTAGAAGGCTATAATTTATTACTGACTTATATGTATCTTTACATATAGGACAAGGTCAAGATTCCAGTATGATTAACTGTGTCTGAACTCCACTGAATCTGAAATCTCCACCCACAACTAATTTGTCTTAGATGAGAGGAAGTCACTGTAAAAAACCCAACCCTTAGTAATTTAGGATATTTATATTCCATTTCTATAACTCTTTAGGGATGTTTCATATTATGCAGAATTCTAACTAGTAGCAGCCTGTAGATGTTTTTTCCAAACCATATAGTTCTGCAAGTTTTCTCTTCCTTTATTACACAAGATAAAAGCATTAAATTTTAATTAATCCTATGTCTTATGTAACTCTTATGGCTTTTTTAGCTAGGACCACAAAAAAACATTTATAGTATTGAAGATGGTTATAAACTCCGAGTCCAACAAGATCATTTAAAAATTATATGTATCTTCTTTGCCTTATCCTTTCCCAAAGTTCCAAAGTAATGACTCAAAATTAAATCATTATTAAAAGTTATCACATCAAATATATAAGACGGGTCCCAAAAAAAAAAAAGAAAAAAAAGAAAAAGTGGAATACCTCCTTGACAGAATGACACTCTCAGTGCTGGAATTGCTTTACAAAACTATGAGGACTAGAAGAGATAATCTCTCTTCATGCTGTATGCACTGATATAATCTGGTCTATTTAGAGAGAAGCTGGTCTTTCTACAATTCACCACCGATTTTTGTTTTCTCCACACCTCCCTAACTTTGACAAGGATAACTAACATCAGGCTTTACCATAGCTTTCTATAAAAGACAGCTGAAGATATTGGCTCTGCACCTTTTACAGCCAAATTGAGGGAAATAGCTGGCAAGAGTTTATCCTCTTTGAATAGGCAACAGAATCCATCTTACAGTCTCACAGATTTCAAAGTCCAGAGGAAAGACCAAGGCCACTTTTATAGCATGCATGTCTCTTACTACTGCCTACAGCGCATTCATGCTCAAAATCACCTCTTTAACAGCTATTACATGACAAAAGAGATATGAGACTGTATCATTCCTTAGTCTAATCCAGGGTGTTGAAAAGCATGGGACACACTCTGTTCTCTGGATGAAGCTGCAGGCACACAGAAGAATATTCATGAAGGCCTAAGCAGAATAAAAAAAGAAAAAGCAATACAAAACAAAACAAAAGAACACATGCACACACACACAAAAAGAACACTGATGAGAAAAAATTCTTTACAAGTATCATGTCCTCCACACAAAGAAAGTACAGTTGAAAATAAGAAACCTGTGTTAGATAGAGATTATGGAAGTTACAGGCAGATAGTTTTTCCAAAGAGATGCACATCAAGATTCTCTTTCTGACAATGAATGGCTTGCAGCAGAGCTACCAGTACTAAAATATTCTGACACCTATGTTTTCAATATGCACTCTGGTTTTCTCGTTGCCCTTTATTAAGAAAGATTCTCAGTGATTAGAAGCAGTATGTTATGAGAAATACAGCTGAAGAGGTCTGCCTAAAATAGAGCAGCAGCACAAAGCTGTGCAATTAAGGACATGAATGCTTATAAGGCCTTTCAACCACCTTTCTGATTCTATGATATCTCTGGTTATGGCTCTGGTTTTCAGACTTGGCTCTTTTTTACTATCAGGTTTTAAAAAAACAGAAGTTTTAAGAGAAAGCTTTTTTTCTTTTTTTTTCTCTTTTTCTTTAATGAAAAACTAATGTGGCTTCAAAAGCAGTTTTGATTAAATTTGTTCACAAAGCTCTTGGAATGATTCTAGCTGGAATTGTAATCTCTAAATTTTTGGCCCAGAAGAGAGAACATCAGTAAACTCATGCTTGCTTTTGTAGCATTTTGCTTGAATGGTCTGATCAGAGTTTAGTTTGTAGGATCCAAACACAGTTGAGCAACATTTGATTATGATTATTTTATTTAATTTTCTAAAGTATTTGCACAATATTATTGTTACTTTGAAGATACCTTACTTCAAGCTGTTCAGCTGTTACTTGACAAAGCCAAACACAGTTTCTTTTTATGAAACACTGTAAATATAGAAAGTTGTAAATTAACTTGCTTTGGAACAGAGAAAGCAATTTTAAGAAATGTCAAGTAATATATCTAGCTTTGAAATCACTCTCCAGAGGAAGGAACAGGACTTTCCCTGTGTTCCTGCCACAACAGGAAGCAAAAAGGCTAATTCAATTTCAGTCCAGAAGAAAGAAAATAACCATGTTTACATTATAACACACACCAGTAGAAGATATACTTAGGAAAAGAAGAATTGTGCTTGAGACCACATAACTTACATATAGTAAAAGCATTTGCCATACACTCAGTTTTTACCATTTTGAATCAGCTACTGTTGTACTTCAATTATTAGAATGTAAACTATTACTATTCTCTTTACCTAAAAAAATTAATGTCATTAACAGGCCTATAGTATTATTTATGCACTGTATTGTTTTTGTAATTATCTTAATAAAAGTATTTAAATAATTATTGAAAAAGCATATATTAATGCTATAATAAGTAATGCTATGTAATGCTATGAAGGAGTGTGTAAAAGATGCAAGGTGTTACTTTCATAATACTTTTTGTAAATTGAGATACCCAACCACTGTATTTTAGAGACTTGAAAAGTGTTCTGTGTGGGCTGGTGACTACTAAGACCTTGTCACAAGAGAAAGTTTTGAAGCAGAGATTTCCAAACTGAGAAGTGCTGCTGAGAAGAACTTGCAGAGTTCCCCAGATAATGGTGATGGGTCACATGAGCACTTCCACAAGGTGGTTCCTGCTAATCCGTACTAAGTCACTGCTGTGTGCTGTAGAGAGTGTGACCTGCAGTTCCAGTGGCAACAATATAGCCAGTGCTTCAATCTGCTCTTGAGGTTCAGCACATGGGATCAGGGCCAAGCCACAGCAGACCAGTTGGAGGAGGGACTGGAGATACTGTATAGAGGCTTAAGAGTACAACTGCCCATGCACAGAAACTGAGTGAATGCAAATGCAAAGAAAGGGAGGGAGAAAGGTAGGCTTCCTATTCACACACAACCTGCATGAAGCAGGAAGAACCAGATTTTTTGCAACTCAACTTCTGGTGAGGGAAGAGCTAGAAGACCAGTTTGGGGATACATGTAAGATAACATTTGCTCAAAACAGGTTGTAAAACAGCCCTATCATGTGCTGGTCAAGTCAGTAAACTGCTGATGGGTAAGAGCCCTAGAAAACCTGCATTATAATTCCACAAAATTCGAAAATTTTTTATTCTTCTGTGTTTACCATTCCAGGTTATGTCAGCAGCAGGTACCTGCACAGTGAATAAAATACCTAAAAATTCAGTAGGAAATTGTGCCCAGAATATGAAAATTATTTCTGAATGTGTAACAGCATTAATTAATGCATATGATTCTGCATTCAACAATACAGAGAACACCCTGTGGGGTTATAGTAACTTTCAGTTACCATATCTGTTATTATTCATTGTGCTTTGGATATTTCTTAAATGAAATACTGGGGGATTCTGGGGAGGTGTAGAGGAGGGTGATATAAAACAATCATTGTTCAGTTTAAATAACTGCAGAGTACAAATCAGCGATGATAAAGCTAGAGTATTATAGTGTAGCAACCTCTGCAGTTATCTCCTAATCCCTGTGAGTCCTGATGATCAGTACTTCTTGATAGTCAAGCCTAAAATCTCTTGCTTTTTACTATTATACCCACATGCTTGGAGTATACCCACTTGCTGATTCAGATGAAATTATTCATTAGATTACATGCATCATACTACATACAAGAAAAATTTAATCTCCTTCTACCCAGTCTGAATAAAGGACAATCCATGAAAGATGGCAATATAAAAACTGCTAGATTTTGATACCTGAACTTCTGATTACAATCTATTTTCTACCACTCATTGTTATTATTTAATGACAATTATCTGCTTAATTAAAAGGTTCGATTTTCTTGAAACTCCAGAAATCCAAGTAGCTCATCTTCTGACTATCTTTAGTTGTCTCTTAAATCTCTGACAGAGTGCGGTTTGTTCTTTGATTGAGATTATCAGCAACTTCTAGCAAAATCAATTAGCTACAAGTATATCTCCCAGACCCTGAGAAATTTCTCCTCTACAGCCATCCCCTATTAGGGGCGTAGTTCCAAAGCCCCTTCCCATCCCTCTGGGATGTTTCTCTGCACCAGATCCTGAAAACATTAGAGGAGTGAGCTCTTCATTTTGGAATCAATGAGAATAAACTCTTTAGTTTCTTAGTAATTGGGCTAGGCACTCTCCAAAAGTAACTGATTTTGGAACTCTTTTCTTGGCTACTTTTTCTAATAAAAAGCTAAGCATTTGTTCCTCCCTGGACTGGTGCATATTTCGCTTCATTGGGCTTCTGGAGTCTTTATTTGCAACTCAAAACTCCCTTATATTCAGGAATACTGTGCCAAAGCAGAGACATAATCCAGAGAGTATAATTACCAGTGTATTTTTGTTAGGCACAGGAAAGCAGAAGAGCAAAAATAAGCTCTGGGAAAGTAATGCATAATAGCACTAGCAAAGACAACAAATGTTATTTTTATATTCTAACATTTATAGTCTTCACCAAGACTTTAAGTGTTCAATTTGCAGCCTCCACACTCCACACCAATCAAGTTCAATTTATTCAAATGCAAATCCCAAAGCAACTTTTAGCATTGCATAAAAGTAATTTGCCATACAGAAGACAGTAGGATCAATTTCGAAATTTAAATACAATCTAGTCCATGAAAATCCTTTCTTCACCAATTCAAACCCTTGCTGTTCCTCTGTTAAAAGTCACTCAAGGAGTCGATACTACAGTGACATTGCCCACTCATGATAACTGCATACAAATCTTCTGTATTTTCAAATCAGTTAATTTCTTCCCAAATTGAAGCTTCCTAGCCTTTTCTAATGGTCAGTTCTGGAGCTGGAGAACACAGTTATACATAACGTTACGTTAAACTTGGATTGTGTTCATGTTCTAAGGTGAGAATTCTAAATTGGAAATGCATATTTGGATAGCTTCAGATCCTTCTAGTTCCTACGAAGTTGTTGTCTTCCATTTTACATGAGTAATTGAAATCATGTAAGTACTCAAGAACATATTCCGCTCCCAAAAGTTTGAGTTGGAGCACCTACTGTGCATCTGCAAATCCAAATATCATTCCAAAGAATTAAAGTTGTCCACAGTGAGTTTTTCCTCATTCTTTCGATACAAGTTTTAGCCAGAAACAATTAAATTTTTTGCTTCTGAAATTTTAAGCTTTTTTCTTTACACTTTATGTGTAAAATACAATTGAAAGCTAGTAAGTATCTTAAACTACCTTCACATTAAGGGTCAGCATCAGCATATGTTCTCCAGCTTCTGCTATATATTTTAAATTATTACTGTAGAAGATATGTAATCTGCTTGTTGTTTAGTTTCTTTTATCTTTAGGTGATGCACCATAAAATCCTATCTGATGACTTTCTTTCAGTAACACACTGCTTTAAGTTTATCCTGGTAATCCACTGGATTAAATTTCCAAAACTTTCTTATACTTTGGAGAATATACTAACACATATTGAGAACTGTAGTTGCAATTATTGCTACTTGTTTTTCTGGCTCCAGTCCTCCTATGCCTCCTTTAGATCTCTGAGTCATGGCTACTTCACAGATCTTTTTCTGCAGTTATCCTTGCAGAACAATCTAGAGGGAAACCAATATCATTGGTATGGTTTCTGAAAGAACAGTTCTTGCTCAGCCTCAGTATTCTTAACCATGCATCACTCAATAGTATAGTTTATTCTACAGAGCATTTGCAAGCACCAGTCATTGCAAACACCAGTGAATTCACTGCTACAACCCAGTCAGTTATATACACTTGCTCTTCTACTTCATTTACTTTGGCTTGAGAAGCCTCCTCATTTTGAGTTCGTCTTTTCTACAGTAGTCCCACTGACGTTAGAGAATCGTTTTTTATTCCTGTATGTGTGATAACTGCAGAATTCACCCCTGATGAGATCACCACACTCATTTTCTCCACAGGTATTCTTTTTCTCCTCACACTCTCCATAAACTCTTGATCTGCCAGTCACAGCACAACAAAAAAGTCAGTACTGAACATGAGTATTTCATACATACTTCGAGCTTCAAAAGGCTACAACATCATGAAACAATATTCAAATATCAAACAAGCGATAAGATTTACGGACACCATTGATTAACTTAGAACTAGACAGAAAAGGATATACAAATTGGAACTACATGAAAGCATTCACTAGATCAATCTAAGTGCCCCAGATAGATATTTTCACATCACTAATTTTGGGGGGTTGGGGGGAGAGGTATTCATTAAAACTGAAACAATAACAGCAAAGAGTAGAAGGACAAGAAGAAATTTACATCATTTAAAATTAAAATTGCTGCTGATTCCTTCTCTAGAAGGCTTTCATGCCCAAAGAAATCAGATTCTTAGGTCCAAGAAAAGACTCCATCAAGGAAATAATTTCAAAAAGATCTTGGAGTTGCATGCATCAAGTATTTAAGTAGGCTAGAGCCTGTGAGTTTATCTGTCAAGGAAAGATATTTTGATCATTTTCCAAGTCCTAAGAAATTTACAAGCTAAGTTTTTTTCCTAGAAAGTTAAATACTTTTACAAAAGTATCCTGTATTTGAAAATCCAATTTTATTTGAATTTATTTGGAAACAAAATACAATCAAAATAACCTTCTCACTTCTGGTTGAATACATACTGATATGAGTGAATGTCTTTTAGAAGGCTTTTAACTTACTATGTTGCTTTCCTGATCATCTAAATTTTGCAAATATAATTAACAAGTATGCCTATGCAAAACTAACGAAAAAAACAAATTTTGAATAATTTGAGAGGACATAGAAATGCAAATTGGAAAACATTTTATTTTCAGTGATGAAGGCAGTTTTTTTCCAGCACATTGCCCTGCAAGAGGAAAAACCTCAAGTATTCTACAGACCAAATAGAAGGAACATACTTAGAAAAAGTATATGCTCAGTCTTATTAATAGATGAAATCATCACTTATTCAGAAACAAAATCAAAATAATCCCATGTCAGAAAGATTAATCTCTTTCTTGTTTGTTGTTATGTTCTCTTTACTGAAGCACTAACAAGGTGTTTCGTTTTGTTTAATATGTGCATTGTAGGTGTACAAATCAACACAACTGCAACTCAAGTTCTAATGTGCTTGTTGCTGCACAAAATTCACAAAATATAGTTCCCTTCACAGTCCTACAGTTTCATAATTTGGATAAGGTCCTAAGAACACAATTCTCATTTAATTCAATGGTAAGCACATAACTAAAACCCTGTGCAAGGCATTGAACATTTAGCACAGTATTCACTAAGTAGATCCAGATGATGGGCCAAATCCAGCTCTGATGTAGGTGGGCAAAATGCCATTGAAATCATTTGAGTTGCGACACCAGAGCTGAATTTGACCTTATATTTTTTGAACATGATGCCAAATGACTGCAAAAACAATGTAGTTTTTACTCAAGTGCAAATGAATGCGGTGGTTTCATCCTAGCCCCTGGAGGACAAGTATTCAGAGCACAAAAGCATCACACAGTTTGGCACAGCTTGTAACTGCTTTTCCGCAAAGATCCAGGACTAGAGCATTCAGGGCGTTGCAGGTCATGAGCAAAGGAGGCGAAGCAGGATAGCTGCGTGGACATGGCTGCACACTGTTTGCCTCTTGCTAACCTCTTGCCAGCACTCGTTTATTCATTTTCATCCTTCACTTTAATGTTTCAAGAACAATAAAAGCAATCTGAATTATTTTGAAGTCTTAGTGGATGCACATTGTTCCTCCCCTGGGCCTACTGAAAGGCAACTCTATAACTTTTTATTTAAGCTGATAGAGCTACAAGCTGAATTTTTTCTTAATATGACTATTAGTACTTGGCCTGCGTAATGTCTTACCTTCAAAGATGTCCAGGGTCTTCCTGAAGGAAAATTTATATAAGACTGATCAATAAGACCAGTATTTTTAATACATGTACTTGTTACCAATTCATATTTTCATGTTCAGAATCTGGCTACCAGAATTACTAAAGCATAAGGAAATGTTTTAGCTTCCTTTAGAGTTATATTAATCCTATGCCTCAAGGGGCCTGATTCAGGACAGAAATTCAAGTCTTTTAAGTTACCCTTCCAGTCAAGTCAGTAGGAACATCTTTAATTAACACACACACACACACACACACACAAAAAAAAAAAAAAAAAAAAAAAAAAAAAAAAAAGCAAAAACCGCAGCATAGATAACAATTAAAAATTAAAAAAAAAAAAAAGTTTATCTATGTAGCCTGCAAACGTGTTACTTGGATCATCAGATCCAGTAACTAAATAATGTGAATGTAGTCAAGAAGGTCTCAATATTTTGTCTTGAACTAATGCTTTCTTATTGTTTCATTAAAGGATATTTAAAGGGTAATCAGTAAATTGCTGCTTTTCTTACTTACCTTTTCTCTCTTGTGGGTAATTGAAAAGCTGAAACCTTTAAATAGAAAAAGAAAAAAGTAGCACAAAAATATCATGTCAAGGGAAAATCTCCTGATTTTAAAAGTGATGGGGAGATTGGAGTACAACGAGTTTAATATTTAATATATAGGGGAAGAAGATGCAAGCCTTCTGATTCGACCACTAATTCACAAGATCAAATTTTGTTCTGTTATTTGTTAATCTCTTCCAAGCTGTACTGTTACAAACAAACTTTCTTGAAAGAAATCATAAGGGTAGCTTCCTAGGGCTACAGAACAGCTGAAGAAATAATCCACAGTCATACTCATTTTCTTCTTGCATAGAAAATGTGATAGCAAATTTTTTCTTTACAACCTTCTTCTCCAATATCTTACCAGCTTTTATTACTAGTTTAATTCTTCTTTACAGCTTCTGTTTTCAGAATTTTACTTTCTATTAGGAAAGCATACAATTCAATAATTTCCAGGCTATACCAAAAAAGAATGGTTCAGATCTCACAGCTCAAACTTAGATATTTTTCAAAGAATCTACTCAACTAACAGCACACAGTACTTTTACATCTACATAAACATATATTGTCTGACATCAGGAGTAGATTATTTGCAAGAACCTTTAAAATGCTGCTGAATAAACATTTTAGATTTGTCTCCAGAAAGGTGATAGATATATTCTGTCTTATTCATTTCACCCCAACAATTATCAGGAATTTGATACAGAAAATTAAATGGAAAGCAAGAAATATTTTTCTTCATGAACCAAGGACTAGAATCTTAAAATTAAAAGATGTGCAACACAGATCTTTTTAAAATATATTTTATTTTTTTTCTCCTCTAACTCGTTCTTTTCCTTACAGCTCAGATGTCTGGAAAACTCTTGTAGATTGGCTTCCAAATTCGGTAAGCCCACCTTAGGGAAAGTAGCTTTCAGTTCCAGGAGAAAATTTTTACTCAGTAGCAAAAAGACTTCCAAGTTCACGATCCAGAATAGTCCAAGAGCAGTTAAAAATCAAAAGCATCATAAATTACTGAAGAAAAACTGAAGTACTGAATGAAGTATGCAAAGTTGATTTGGGGGATATCAAATCAGAAATCAACTCAGACTTTCAACCCCTATTGAACTGTAGAAATTATGTCTGAAAAAAACAATCTGAACCAAAATGCTATGCCCAACAGAAACCACCATTGAAACCCTTAACAGGCTTTTGCATTACAAAGGCCAAACTTCTTTTCCTCTTAACCATCTTTTTGTTAAACCAGACTTCAAATAGAGAGCATCCCTGGGATGAATTAAAAAATACACAGAAATTACCTCCATTTTAGATTCACTTTGGCATTTCATAAGGATGTTAGAGCTAATTCTAGCCAACTCTTGGGTGGAAGACTTCCAACCCAGGATTCTGCGGCATGTAGGGCTGGTGGATAGGTCACATTCTTTCCTCTAGCCATACAAATTGATGTCCTAATATGGTGCTAGGTGGCACTGCACTGTGAAAAGACTTTTCAAAAAAGAATAAAAATCAAAAAAGCAACACTTTGTCTCTAAATACCACTGTACTGTTTGAAAAAGAGTTGTTTTAACTCATTCTTTGGCAAAGCCAATGCATGAACTGCCTCAGTTCCACTAGCATTTCAATCAGTCTATCTTAGTTCACTGAATGCATCAATCTTCAGGTACTGCTTCTATAAGAGAAGATACAAGTCTTCATGTATATTTTCCTTTCAGAACTGTGCCCACTTAAAAGAAGTTTTGAAATCATTCAATGAGTATTCATGAAAAAAAGCCCTGCAAGATCTTTTGGGTGAATGGCTCAAGAACTACATGAATCTCTGTGATTTTAATGATAAAATTAATACCCCTTTGCCCTATGCTGTACACATAATTCGCACCCATGCTTCCCTACTCCCTAATCTGGTGATTACTGTAAGAGAATATGGATGACCCTTTCTTTCTATGCATTGCATCTTTCATGCTTTTTTTTTTTTTTTCCTCTTTCTTTATGGATATCACTATTGTACAAGGATCCATGAACAAGAACTTACTGAGACACCAGTTTCTTTAGAGGACTGAAAGCCAGAAACTTGAACTGCAGTACCAGCTGCACAATTAACATCCTGTGTAACATTTAATCTGTGTTCCTCATCTAAAAGAAAATAGAACTCGTGGCAATATTTATCTTTGTTTGCAAAACATCAGTCCTTAGTGAAATGTGGCATCTAAGTGTCTCTTGTCATCCCTCCCACATACTACATATAAATGTGTATGTATGCAGATATCCACAAAAAGAGATGCAAACCAACAGTGAGAGGGGAAAAATTCTGCTTATCAAGTCATCAACCTAGCTTTCTTTTGTGTCTTGATGTTGTATTAGTTTAATGTAGAAACACTTTCAGATAACATATTCAATTGTAGTCATTTCTAATTTCTGTGCCTCCAAAAGAATATCCTTGAGGATACCAATCTCTTGTATGCAAGCTCAACTTCTAACAGTCCAAGAATTTTAAAAATAGCAAAGCTAAGAACCTCAACTAAAAGGGAAGATATTTTACATTTGTTTGTTACTATCCATTTTACTGGTAATTTCACGAGATTCTGAAAACATTTGGCATTAGGCAAGCAATGCAGTTATTCTAATTAAAAATGATGTTCTTAAGTACCACATATCATTGAAACAGTCTCCAATAATAGACAACTAATTTTCATGACAGAGAAAGCCATGCAATGCTGTAGGTACTACAGCTGTATTTTCCAAGCAGTTTAAGCTCAGCTTCTTAAAGTAGGTTATCTGATGAAGATGCAATCGCAGTTTTAGACTATCTTTATAAAAAGTGTAAGACATTACAACAGACATGTATCAGATTCAGATTAATCACATACACTATTTGTGGAAATGTGTTCTCTGTAGTAACATCCAAGTGAGAGAAATAGTTCAAAATTCCAGGGTGAGGCAGAGTGGGTTTTGTTTTGCACATTTCCCACCCACTTTTCTCTTTCCAGTTTGGCTGCTTTCTTACACAACTGTCCCATAAGGAGAGCATTTCTCTTTCCTGATCGCCAATTTGTTCATCCTGTAGGAAATACATCAAGAAGGGACCTGGTAGCAAAGGCAGAGTTTGGTGAGGTTGAGACCACAGAAAGAATCTCAGGGCAGAGGGGCAGGAGCCATGTCCCCTCTTCAGCCCCACAGGCTGCTCAGCTTTGCCTCCTGCTCCCAGGGCAGGTTATGGCTGGGAGGAGGGGCAGTCCAAAGTGATGCCCTTTCACACTCCAGTTAATTTGCTAAGATCAAACAGCTCCATGGGGCTGTTGTGCTAACACTACCCCATTTGTTGTCGTCTTAGAATACGGAGAAAACTTTAGAGTGAGTCTGAGTTTACTTAGATGCATAAAGTTTGGTGAACTCCAGTCCATTCCAGGACCTGTGAACAGCAGGAAAAATCCAGCCTACAGCTACAGAGGATTCACTGTTTGGTGACATTAATAAGATCCAGATCCAAGAGGTAGAGACAGATGTGATCTTCCATATCCTCCAGCCTGCAGGGTGAGTACGCTAAAGCTTTTCATCTTCTTTATGATGTTCCCTCTTCCCGTTCAAGTGCTAAGGGTGAGAGCAAAACAGGAGAGGCTGATAGAAATTAGTGCCCTTATTTTGCTTTAGTGAGAATTTGTAAACCACTGCTGAGAAGATAACACTTAGGAAAACTGCTGATAAGGTTCTCTAGCTCACCAACTTTTTAAATAGATATGCTCATTAAAGGCAGAGAAAAAAGAGCTTCTTACGAAGAGCAAAACAAGGAGGAAATAAACACATACATGAGGAGCTTGACATAGGTTTCTTTGATAAGGTCAAGATTCTGGAAATACAAACCAAAGCATAAAAGACAAAAATGCATTGAATTTCAAAAGTACTATATAAATACCATTTCAATGTCTCTATTCTGTATTACAGTAAAATGTGTTTCTAATGAGCAGACACACGTTACGCTAATTTTTAAGGTAATGCCTTTGAAGTTTTACCTATCAGCATAATAACAGAAAAATATAACAGAGTATTTCCCTGATCTGAGCGAAAAAATAAAGCACTATCTTTCTACAGTTTTTCTTACCTTTATCTTTTCAAAAACTTCTTCCATTTTGTCAACTATATTAAGGGCAATAACTTGCTTTGTGCTGTGCCTTTTACACGAGTTATATATGAACAAAATGCATGCCATGAGCTATTTAGGATAAACAATTTATATTATTTGCCCAGATAGCAGAGGACCTGATTCTTAAATCTTTAGTTTGTGGGTTGCCCATCTGAGCAGAGGTCACCAGGATTAAATCCTAATCTGTGCACCTGACATCAAATGAATCCATAAACAACAGATGTCTATCCTAAATGTTAGCAGTGAGACAAAAAACACATCAGAGAAAACACAAGAGCCGTTTTGAACTGTGGTTGAGCACCATATACTTTTCAACCCATGCAATGAAATATACAGAATTATTAAATCTAACTTGAACAGATGAAGCAATAAGAAATTGTTCAATTTATAGCTTTTCTTTATGTCAGTGTCAAATGACATTGCTATAGATAGCAGGAACTTCAGCAGGAAGAACAGTAGATGTAGTGAACAGTGTCATGAGTCACTGAAAGATATTTTTTTTTGCTTTAGATCGGTTGCTTCCAGGGAAATGTTTCTTTGGTTACTGATGAATGCAAAACTAGTACGGGGAACCTATCTAGTAACGTGTTGATTCCTATCTTCATAAATAGGACTAATGAGCCATTTCAGAAATAATTTTCATGTATTTACTGAATAAAATAAGGTCAGAGGACCGCCATAATCCAAATGAGTACATACTTTACAGCATTTACACTTCCAAAATATTCATGAGCTGCAACTAATTTTAGCAGACTTTTAATCCAAAATTGCTATCCATGTCTGTCCTTGACTTTTATCGTCTGAGCACTGAACCATTAATATTTGTTGGGTATCTGTATCATGACAGAGTTGGCATTTCGTTTAGGTGCTGCATCATTAACTTTGGTTAAAAGCACTGCTTTCAGAATTAAAGCCAAAGCATAAATAAGGAATTGAATCTGCAGGAAGTTCAAATGTTGCAGATGGTTCTTGTCAAAAGACTTATATCTGGATATAGCTTTATTGGAAATATAAATATTTATAAAATAATTTGGGTTTCCATTTAAAGGTCATCTCATTTTACAAATAAGTGACATTAAATCAGTCACAAATGTTCCTAAAATATTGTTTTTGCCATTTTCTATTGGCCAGTAGAAAGTTGAGTCATACTTCTCACATCTGACAAAGTGTTATTTTTGATTTTTAAAGCAATATAATGTTGTAAGCTGTATCAGGCTACTAATATTTAAATTGGAATTGAGCATTGGATTTGAGTCATATTTGGCATGATGTTTTCCTCCCAGTGGTGAAAATTAGTGCTGAATTCCCCATTAATTTTTGTATCAATGTTCTTTGGACACAAGTGGACAAATTTTACCCAGATTTACACTCTGCTAAAGCCAAAAGGGATGCAAAATACAACCCAACAGCTATCTGCCAGAAGGTGACATGCTGTGATGTGTCTGCTTGCCATCAGCACACTGCTGCGGTAAAAACTAATATTACAGTTATCCCAAAACACCTTTTCAAAGCCACTACTCTTACTTTGAACCTTTGCTTGGTGTTTACTTCAGAGAAACACTAATCTGAATGTATGGAGAGTTAATTTGATCCCTGCAATTTAGCACCTTTGTAGTACAGCATTTGTAAAGGAGCAGACAACTTAGTGGATACAGAGGAAGGATTTTAATGAGACAAGGTATCTGTTACTCTTTTTCAAGGGTGGCACCAGTTGTATATTATCATTGCAGCACCTTCGGTACTTTTGTTGGTGTTGACAATGGTTATTCCAGCTGCATTTAAATTCTTTTTATTTTTGCTGTTAAGAGTGTAGTTACTTAGAGTCCTTCACTGAAGTGTTTGTCCATTTGCTAAATGTTAATTTAATTGACAAATGCACACCAAATATAAAAGGTCAACAAGCTATGACAAGTTCTTAATCCAATACAGGAATGTTTTATAAAGTCTGAATAATGTGGCACTGTCAGGATTGCTGTAGAATAATTTTTGCTTCAAAACACTTTATGCCTAACATGCAATCAGCCTGAGACTGACATGATCGCATCTAACACCTACAGCTGGGTCTATTTTGATCTAAACTGACTTCAGACTGATGATTATTGAATGGGGCCTTGGGCAGACTGATCTAATGAGTGATAACCATGTCTGTGGCAGAGGGGTTTTAGGTCCTGTCCAGCACAAGCCGTTCTACAGCTCTATCATTTTTGTTTGCATAGAACAGTGTCAGCAAAATTTAAATTATACTGGATTTGATTTTTTTCCATTATTGGCATAGATCTACCCCTGGGGAAAGAAAAAAAAAAAAAAAAAAAAAAAAAAAAAAAAAAAAAAAAAAAGAGAAAGAAAAAGAAAAAGAAAAACAAATATTACATATGCCCAAGTCTTTTTCTGTAGCATATGTGAGACAGTAATGCATCAGTTCTAGCTCCTGCTTCAATAATAGTTTGCAGCAGAAGTCACATGGGTACAACACCATGTTGCATAGTATCCTCTTGATGATATACAATATCAAGCACATTTAATACTGTACATAATGTATTTCAACATCTGAGCCACAACTATTTGTAGACATTTGATTCTCTGAGCTTTCCTGCATTATTGTAAGGACACTTCAGCTGTATCATTCCCTCTCACAAAGCCTTAAAGTAAGCTGGAATAACACTTGGCAAGGGCTGAAAACTCATTAGAGAGTAGAATGGGAGATTGCCATCAACTCCAACAACCTACAGAATTCCTCCTCCTACTGACATACAAAAGGATGCTAAGATACAAACTTAATAGCCTTAAAATATTTTTAAAGGTGAACTGGAATTCCACTGCAATTCATCCAAGAGGGACAGCAAAATATGCTTGCCTCAGAGTTGTTTCCTTCTTTTAAGGGTTTCAGTCTTTCCCTAATTAAAAGAAATTGCAAAACTCCTGCCCATTTCACTGGGAGAGGAATCAAATCCTTTCAAATATTTACCAGGGACTACACCCTGCTATGCATGTTTTCACATGAGAATCATCCATATCATCCAAAAGTATTTTTACAGTGGGAATTAACATCAAAAATGAAACCCATAGCACAGAATCGAGACTGGCCAGTCAGCATCGTTTTCACAGCATCGTTTTCACAGCCCCTAGCATCTGGCTGTCTGTTCAGTCCCAAAGGCTAGTCATAATCCATTTCATAGGCATTAGAATGTAGGAAAGATCCAACAATCAACAACATGTAGCTTAAAAAAAAAAAACCACCAATGACAAAAAATAAAAACAAATGTGCAAACAACGCATAGTGCCTGGGTTGGTTCGTTAGCCGTAAGATACAAGCGCTCAGTTGAACCTCATGTACAGTAATACTCTAGAGCATCACAGCAACCAACAGCTCTTGCTGTAGATATTTTGTATCCTTATCAGTCCTCATAAAAATAGTTAAATTCTCCACTTGGGAACACCTTACAAAACACTGAAGTCTTAGTGTTGTAACAGTTTCTAACACTTCCTTAATTAGCTAGAGCTCTGGCTTAGAGGGGGCTGTGGAAGGAGCAGGAGGAGAGAAAAAGCTGTGTGTTAAATATTGTAAGACTTCCGCTGTTTTATATGTAACATCAGAAAGAGAACTTCTGCATAAGGTTGTTCTCATGGTTTTCATTATCACATATAGTTAATCAAAAACACTTCAACCTCGGGCAACCATCACACTGCTAAGAGAATATTATGAGGGTATAAAAGCATCCTACTCACTTGGAAACTAATTAACTTGGTTAAAAATGAAACAGTTTTTTAAAAAGTACTGTAATGTCAGGAAGGTCTTGTTGATACCTCAGATTTACTATGTGTGCACACAAATGAAAACCAATTTTGCTTCTGTTGAAGGTAGTGGAAATAGTGCAGGCAGATCAAGCCTTTTGCTCCACACTTGAATCTTTAAGGAAATAAGATAGCTTTTTATGTGCTTATATGTTCTCGAAACTCAAAGTCCACTTTCAGAACATCTCATTTTGAATTGTATAGTTTCCTAGGGTTCTGTTTTGTTTGTTTGTTTGTTTAAAAGAGAAAGAGAGAGAGAGAGAGAGAGAGAGAGAAAGAAATTTATGTACCTGATGCTAATTCAAGAGCAATTTAAGTGCTAGTTTCCAAAATTACAGCCCTGAAAATCCTTCTTCAACAGCTTCCTAAATTTTGCAGGTGCCTCTATTGTTGTAAGTATTTCCACTTTAGCACAAACTAAGCAGCTTCTTCTTTAACAGTGTTAAACTTTTCCCTCATTAGCACTTTTCCACGGCCAGATGTAGATGTAAAGCTCTGAGTCAATGACCCTTCCACTGAACTGTGAGCATTCATTCCCTGAGCACATTACTACACACTGGTTGAAACAGAATCTACATGTAATGCAGTAGCATTTCCTTTTTTTTTTACCAGCTTCCCTTTCATACTAAGAGATCAGAGCACACATGCAGATTATGAAAGAATCATTTTATTCCTAATAACATTTGACTTCACTTCCCAGTGAATGCCTAAGTTCTCTAGTTTTCAGCCACCCTGCTATCAATGAGGTAATCAACACTTTCAAGCCCTCCTGATGAAGCCAACTAAGCAAAAAACAATTTATTATAATGTATCAAACTGGAAGACAAAAATGATGAGCAAGTTCTCATGTTCTGCAGGTTCCATTTTGCAGCAGGGAATACAAAAGCCCTGTCTCGCAGTCAGACTCAAGACTCGGTTGAGTGCATCCGTCTATTTCCGCAGGACCTCTCATCACAAGCCCACATTTCCAGCTCTCATGAGATGGTCCATCCATTTTCCAAACTAAGATATCTCCCTGGAATTCAAAACAGTACAACAAAAGTCAATTTTAGTTTACCACATTTCACTCTGGTTACGTAAAGTGGCTCCAATCAGCTGGTCTGAATTCGATTTTGAGATTTTCCTCTGTATGGAATTGGCATTAATGCTGGGTTATTTTCCAGGCACCAGTTTCATAATAGTGCAGCCTCTAGAAGGTGTGCTCAGTCTCTGAAATGTCAATCCCAAATGCACACTGAAAGCCTGCTGGCTAAACCCCATATGTATATGGGAAGACAATTAAATTCTCAACAAGTGCCTTAATACACTATAGGAGTCTATGAAGAGCAGAGACTGTAATTTGAAATCCCCCTCTGCTGACTTGGATTAAAATTAGACTAAAAAAAGCCAATAAATGCTTCTAAAACAAATCAGATCCCACATTGGAGTGCTTTTAGACATAGCATCACATTATTTAAACAGGGGTCTCAGAAGTTTAGAGCAGAATAGGTCACAAACCTTTAAAATTACTACTGACATCTAGGGTGTTCTGGGATATTTTAAGAGTTATTCTGTTGCACTGATTAATAATAAATAGAGAACATTAGAGTGGTTTTATTTACTCAGCTTTCTCTCACATGAAACTAATCCGCACATACATTATTGATAAATAATGTGCACCTCTCCAGTTCACAGCATCTAAATTATGCAGAATTAGGAACAGCTGACAAACCAGTACACATAACAGTTTATCCTACTAGATACCACTGTATTTGCTGCCAGTATATTTGGTGAACTGTAATTTTGAGTAAAACCTACAGAGGTGGCCTTTTTTCTATGGGTGCTACAGTGTCACTTGGCATTCTGATCAAAACCACACTCATTACTGTTTTGTTCAGATAAGAGTTATCAGAATTAAGCTACAGAAGCATTTTTGAAAGCAATAATGCATCTAGTGGTTTTGGTCAGCCTTATCCAATCAAAAGTTCAGTAGAAATTTATAGTTAGAGAAAATTAACTAGCAGGTGTTTCAGCTCTTCATGACACCACAGTTGTCCATCCCAGTAAATATATTCTTCTACCAATGCTCACTTTGGCTTTGTTTTTACAAGGCAGTGTTTATTTTCAACAAGGAACTGAACACAACATTGTCAAGCAACATCTCTCAACACTCATGAAATATTTAGCACAATATTCACCTGAGAGCATCACCTGGCACAGATTTTTCAGAGCAATAATCTTAGGTTACATTTGCATTGGGTTCCAAGAGGAAGTATGATTTTTCCAATGCAGTTATAGGGCCAAATTCACCTCTTCATCTCACCTAATTCATGTCTGGAAAGAATTTGGGCTATTCTCTGTTCAACTGTGTTGAATTAGACTTTGCATCTTAAGTTTTATTTAGACTGAAGTAATTGCCTGAGAAAAAGCTTCACAGAATATTCCACATGTTATAGTATTACACAGAAATATATTAGGGATGTTTTGCTTAAAGTGTGGCAGAACATACACTGACTCTTCTGCCTAAATGATGATTGGAGAATAGAGGTGAGCAATTCATAGACCCAGCTATGTACACTGTCGCATTTGGGGCTTTTTGATCAGTGGGGCAATAGAAGTACGAGACGAAAGCCTAAAACCCTAAAAGCAAGTCATTCTTCAAATACTGAAATCTAAATCCCATTTTATTATACTGTCAATGAACTGCTGAGATTCTCCCTTGCTTGTTAACATGATAGCAGACAGATGAGAAGAAATAAAAAGTACTGGCCTGTGAAAGGCAAATCAAAAGGGGAGATTGAAGGGATTTCTCGAGTTACTTAGGTAAGTCTTTACGCTCCAGTCACTGACCCAGCCAATGGTCAGAAGGGTGCAGGTTCCATTTGGTTGCCCCTAATGCTCAGACACGGGATCCAACTGTCTGCCCAAAAGGCTGAGAATTTTCAGTTTCTTTGTAAAGCTTACTGCACAATAAACAAAAGAAGGGAATTCGATACTAACTAAACAGAGAATGAATAGTCAAGAACATTGTATAAACTTTTTCAAGTCACAAATCTTTATGCAGAAGGAACAACTCCAGGTGCTACTGGGAGAGTATTTCAACTACAGAGATGTAAGTATTCTTCAGATCTGCAAAATAATCATTTTATGCCTTTCAACATGGGTGGCATAATGTTTGTAAAATAAAAGATTCCAGTAAAAAAAACCCACATCATTATTGGATCTCTAATTATTAAATTTAAAAGAAGCATTTAAAATACCATAATCAACACTTTGAATAAAAAATAAAATACTTAACAAGTTTCATGCTATCACATCTCAACAACTGTAAAATGAGGTGATGTGAAAAAGACAGGAAAAAATACAAACATGTTGCTATTTGTACAAAAATTTTAAGTGCAGTCAGCTAGAGTTTATAGACCTAAACCTGAATTTTCTTGCAATTGAAACTTTATTCCACGTATCATGGTATATATTCCTCAGAATGAGCTGTCAAGTTTAAGTAATACCTTACATGCCCTTTTTGTAACTTGCAGAATTAGCTTTATGAAACCCAGCTGTTCAAAATAAAGCCTGGACTAGCAGTGCCATCTAGCATCTTTAAAAAATTCAACAACAGCAAAATCCCTGTACACTTACAGAATTGGTAGGTTAGCATTTATTAAGACTATCAATTTTTATAATAGATCTATGCATCAAGTTGTAACACTCAAGTGAGGGACAAGACATGTTTTGATAATCCACGTATTACCAAATACAACATCAGTACACGTCACAAACCATCTGGACAATAAAAGTGTCAGACAAAACCCTTTAGCCTTTGAAAGACTGAACCAAGACGTGGAAAAAGGGGACTGCATTTACTCATTCAGTGTTAGGTTACTGCGATGTTGATAATGTAAATCTGTGATAGTGATGGGAATAAGGAACAGCAAGAAGTTTTCTTAAGCAATACTGAATATGTATACCACGTTATGTTACCTTGTGTGTACCAGAAAAAAAAAAAACATTTGCTAGTGCCAGTAAAGAGAAAAATCTGCTTCTCATGGCTGAACAAATGAATTCCCCATCCTGAAATTTAATTTGCATTGGTATATGTTGACATATAGGGCACATGAGGCAGATGAACTGTATTCATTTTCTTCTCTCAATATGGAGTTAAAAAGCTTAAGATTTGCAGAAGTATAACAGCAAGCAAAATTTCACCCACTTTTATTGTTTGTTGAACAGAATGAATTGCTTGGCATTGCATAAGACAAAACATGAAAACAAATACTGCCTCTCAGAGCCTACAGTATAGAAGACAGGCTCTGAAATGACAGGATGTACTGGGAAGCCTTGAAACACAGTCATTAATTATCGTCATTGTTAAAAGCAAGCCTTTAGAAAGAACTAGAGTGCAAACAAGGATGGGAAAACATTGTAGTATAAGGGGTTGCAGAGAGAGAAGTGAGATGAGTTATTGCAAGCTTAGAAGTAGCAAGCCCTTGGTACAAAGGTGCAGAGACACAGATATAGGCACACAACTTTCCTTCATAGACCAGTTCCACACTGCATAAAACAGATAAATTAATATTACTGTTATGGTAATTAGATTATGAATCTTTCAGTTGAAGGTCCCTGAAAAACATCTAAATTACTAAGAACTACATATGCTTCGGTGACTTTCAAACAGATATGCTCTTTCACTGTTTTCCTTAATTCCTGTCCATTTTTGCATGAAATTCCACGAAAAAAAAAGTTTTCACTGATTACAACTGCTAATTTAAGATACAATTCACAAGAATCTAGATTATTCAAAACAGAAAAGTCATCTTTTTTTTTCTTTTCTCAGCAGTGTGGGTTTTCTTAGGATAGAAACAGAAAGAGTATGTGTAGGTTTAACCAAATACCTCTGGAGCAAAAGTAACCCCACTGAGTCCAGGTGCCCAGTCACCCAGCTCAGGCAATCAACGGAACCAACCTGTCAGCTATGACACACCATCAGTGATGTATGCACAGAAACATTAATGGAACATACCAGTTAAGAGACAGTTTAATAAAATATTCAGTCTGGCTTGCGTGAAATATGTATATATATAAAAACATAAATGTAAACATTTGATGGCCATTGTAAAGTCACCTGTAACTATCTCAAAATCATTATTCCATTGGCAGCCTCAATAGAAAATTAAAATATTTATTTACTTAGGTGATTCTTTATGTCATTCCTTTGACTGTTATAAAGTTCCTCTCTACTGTTATCAATTTATTACCACTGGTACTACATAAGATTTTGTGAGCTTCCTCTTTGGTATGGCACTCAGCTTCATTAGAAACACTAAACATACATCCATGGTATTCTCATTTTCCATATCAGGACTTGATGCACCACTTAGCAGCTGTTTGTTGCTAATTATTGCAAACAACTATTTACTGCCTTGTAAGAATAGTTATTTTTAAAATATATCATGTCTGCAGTGCTTTCAAAAAGACCAGTAGGCATTACACAAAGAACTGGAAAAGCAAAGTGTGATTACTTCAGTCTGACAAAGTGTTCCTGCAACTTGTAAGAAAATACACAAATGGCATATGTTTTCCAATTATAATCACTCTAACTTTAGATCTATGAGCAATACACACTTTGAAAGAGACTCTGGAGGAGATGTGAGAATGGAGGCCTGGCAGATGTTTTACAAGGCCTCTTTCTCCAGTGGATAATGTCAGGCTTGCTGGAAACACTATGTGGTGGCGGTAACCCAGAGAACTCTTTTAAACTTTTTGTTTAAATGCAAGTTCACTTTTTACCTTTTCACTGTGTTCTAATTAAGAAAGTTTTGTTTTCCCATCTTATTTTTCTTCTTTTATGGCAAGCTCTTGTGACGAGGAATTCATCCCACTGGGACAATCTCTGCTAGGGAAGCAAGATATAATAATGTAGCTATTTCTACAAGTCCTATCGGTGTATTCAGAAGATTCATCATACCTCTGCAGAAGTTCAGTTCCTGATAAGAAAGTGTTCATATTTTATACATGTTGCTTAAAGAGTTTTTCTAAAGCGCACCAGAAAATGTTGAAGTTCCCAGCTTAAAGGAAAAAAATCCATTCAAATTGGACACCCCCTCACACAAGCAAACTACTAGGCACAGGGCTGATTAGCTGCCTGAGGCCACTGAAACTATAAGCACAGGATGTTTTCCTAAAGGGAGGAGGGACTAGCTTGACCTTTTAATTTATAAAGGGAAACCACACACCCAGGTGTTGCAGCTCTGCTCACTAGGAGCAATTAGGGCATAATCTGGGTTGTTTATTTTGTTGGGTTCAGAGGACCATGCTGAAAGATCAAAAAAAGACTTATAGACACTCAGTAAGCTTCATGCATGTGATGTTTTTCAACTGGCTTTTGTATTGGCACTGTCTAGTTATTTGTTTATTTAAAGAGAAAAAAAAACAGTCTCTTCAAGTAGGAAATCTCACTTGGGTTTGTCTGCTGCAATTAGGCAAATTGTGCCTTCATGTTCAAGCTGGATTTTAAAACAAAATCTTGAAAGAAACCTGTGTCTGTACAGCGAGCACCAGCCCTCCAGTCAAAGGTATATTCTTAACACTGTTAATAGCCACTCAGTTCCAGATGAGTCTGCTTTTACTGAATACTTTGTGACTTTAGGTATATAACTATAAACAACTTAATAAAGTGAAACATTTATATATTTTTAACAATTTATGGTCTTCAGTGGCTAGAACAATTCTACTTGCTATCAAAAGAAAAATATAAAAGAAAGCATGTAAGCCACCAGTTAATTACAACAGGTGCTAAAAGGGACTCTTCTGAATAATAGTGACACTAGTGTCACAGACGGAGTTGCACAATTCCCTATGCTTCTTTCCTAGAATTAGAGGCAAGTTTTCATGGCTCTTCTCACTCAAAGCCTGGCAGCAAAAGTTGGGCAGTAGTTTATATAAGCAATAAAAACTTCTGAGGCTGTCAGCCCAGAACCAATAGAGAGAGAAATAGATTATGCTGTGGTGTTCCCAAAGTCTTGTACATTCAACCTCTCCAAAGACTTACAGGTACTATCTGCCTGTGCACTGAAGACTCTTTAGTCATGGTACTGATTCAAGTATAATTCTGACTTTAATGCTCACTGTTTTCTTTTTTTTTTTTTTCCCATCTTAATGGAGATGGAAGGTAATAGTCAAAAGACTGGTTGTGTCATCCACCCAGGATGTGCAGATCCCTCTCCTAGGCATTTCTTCTATCAATACACAACATTTAACAAAGTGTAAGGTCTTAGACAGTCTTCAAAAAAGAGATTCTTCTCCTCTACTGAAGTACTTCATAGCTGATCTGTCATCACCTACCCACAAGAGTGTAGGAGGGTAAAAATAGCTTATTCTTCACAATAGATTCCATTTCAGATCTTTCAGATTCCCTGTCAGTGCCTTTTCTGTGGCTACTGTTTTTGCAGCTACAGGGGACCTTGGCCAACAGGATGGCAGGCCAGCCATACAGTGCAAAATGTCAAATCCTGAGATTAGCAGAAAAAGATGTCAGAACACTCCAACAGGGTTACACTGTTGTGGGGACTAACAATAGGCTTTAATATTGTGATCTGGTCACTGCTTTTGCAAAGACGTGTGCAATCTCAAATTAACAGAGTTTTAATCTATTCCAAAAGACACTTATACTACTTAGGAGACAGATTTTGGATCAGGAATGGTGAACAGCCAAGATTTGCATCTACTACCTGGAAAATTTTGGAATATGGCAGCCTGAAATATGAAATATTTCATATTTGAAATATGAAAGCACTACCAAGGAGGTTCCTTTTTTTTTTTTTTTTTTTTTTTGAGATACCTGTTTATTTCTAGTTCTTGCAGACACTTAATCTTACATCAAAAAGAAACTTAAATAAACTATTGAGACTTTTCCTCTCTGAAGTTTTCAGGGAAAGAAAATAAAATAAAAAATAAAGACTAAAAAACCACAAATCTAACTCACAAGATGGCAGAACAGCCCATAAAACTAGACATGTCCATTTATCCCGTCTTTTTTGTTTCCTGTACAGAAGAATAAAGTACGTTTTTCTCAAGGAAATAACAAATGAAAATTTGGCACTGCAAGATCTGATTCACTGCAATGTTTTCTGCTTTTATTCCTTTCTGACTATCATAAAATCTCATGATGTAGAAATGTAAAAGTGCTTTTGTAGTCCAAAAAATATTACAGTAGAATAAATTCTGTTATCTTTAGCTTTAATGAAGAAAAACTTCAGTATTCTACAAGATACACAGAACATTTTTTTAGAGCTAAATGATAGTTTACCATGGCACAAATAGAAAAGAGAGAAAATCTATTCGTGAATGCAACTCTTGGCTATGAGAGCAAGTTAATCTTACTTTTCATTCTTTTAGTCAATGGAAACCATTAACATCTCAAAAATATAGTAAGACTAGAAAACAAAAATGGCTGTTTCTTCAATGTTTTGACCAAAAATAAATATCCCAAATCTAGAAACCAATGACTTCTCTTTTATGTATTAGGAATATATTCTTGTTTCAATTTGATTTGTACTGATTTGTGAATTTCTTGTCAATAAGGCAGAGGATGTCATACCCAGAGATTGTTCCCCATCACAATATTGAGTAGCATCCACTGTTAGAGGCTACTGGAAAGTTCTTATAACCACAACTTATTGAAGTAGCCACAGGAACTGTGCAGAAGATAGACCCAGGAAAGAGGAGCTTTCTGTAGCATGCATTAGAAAGCAAGTTAGATCTGATAGCCATTAAAGTTATTCCTGGATCTAATGTTTATTAAATGAAAGGAATCTTCATCAATTACAAATGTAAACTTTATTCCATATTCTAAGGAATCTTGCCATGTACAAAAATACAGAGCTAGAAAGTTGGTAGCAATTTTAAAAGAAAAGATTTGTAATTGAGTAATAGAGAAGCAAATTCAATGGTTTCTTTCTTAAATTTTTAAACAGTATCAGATGAGCATAATAGTAAATGAACAAATATGATGATGAGCAAAATCCTATTTTGTCATCTATTTTACAATCCAAAGTCAGTGGACACTGCATGGGAAAAGAGTTTGGTGCATATATGGAGTAGCGGACTCGGGCTGGAGACTTGGCTGTTAGCTTTGCTACTGCCCACTAGGCTGTCTTTGCCAACTCATTTCCATAGCTTGTACCTGTATTTCCTAGCTTATAACAAGGATTTCCTCTGTCAAGGATTTTGAAATGTCTTGGTAACACTCTCATAGTTCACTTGCACTGTTTTCATACTTCACTATGATCTTATCCTCTCTGGAGGCAAAAAGTAGCCTGGCACGTAGGATATAATTTATCTCATAGAGCTACATTTGGGTAAATAATACTAATACACGGCTATTTGAGGTAACTGAAATGGGATTAAGACAGGCTTTTGCATCTACTTTCAAAAACATATGTTGAGAGATTGTTTAAAGTTTATAGGGGCCTCAGGCTTCAACAAAGTTTCATCAGTACATACAGATCAATTTCTTGTCTGTACAAAAACATCTGAGCACCTAAAACTAGACAGGACCAAACACCACTGCACACCTTATATTGCAGCTCATTGCATGCTGGAATCCTGAAACAAAATCTGCTTATCTACACAAGAGATTCAATCCAGTGTTAACACCTGTGAGAAAAGAGACTTGAATTTCAGTGCTGCTTATTTATTTTGCATTAGGCAGTCATACAACACATAAACAGACCATGGAGCAGCAACTAAAACCCAGTTCTTAATTTTAAAATAAATCATAGAATCATTGTGCATCCTGAGTTGGAAGGGACCCAGTAGGATCATCGAGTCCAGCTCGTTACACTGCACATTGAGACCCAATACTCCCAATCTTGAGCACTCAATTCCTCACACCACCAGACTTCAAATCAAAGTAATCAAGTCACAGACCAGATTCCATTTCTTGTTTCTGATAAATTGTTGATTGTTTTATTTCATTTTTGAAGACCCCACCATTCCTTTTCAGCTCTGAATTAATGCCAGTAACAGCACATTGAGCATAACTCCAGAGGTGGCTGCTAGAGAAGCCAAAGATGAATTCAGTTTGTATTCCTCTTCTCCAAAATCAAGTCAAACTGCTTCAACTCCAAGCTAATGTATTAGAATTGATGTTTTTCTGGACAACAACCAATGCAAAGTGGAAAAGTGACATAATAATTAACAGGAAAATGAGATTGTTGCTCAAGTACTTTGTTGAGCTGAGATTTCAACCTGAATCTTCCATATGCTGAGAGATTTGAACTGAGAATTCCCATCACAGTAGTGCATGAACACGTGCATGAAAGGAGATCACCACTTGTGCATTCAACTCTGTTTCACAGTTCTGCTTCCTTCATTTGACCTGACTCTTATCTGAAGCATCTATAAATTTGAAGACAGCTTCCTCTGCTACAGAAACAGCTCCAAAGCCTTCAACAAAGTGATAAACAGGTCAGAATGTTTTCTCTTAGGTACACAGACAACAATGCAGATGGCTGTACCTTCTTCAAAAGTAACCAATCGTGTGATGAGCATCACAGTACAAAAATCCTTTCTTATGAACAGATTCTCATGGTCATTGCATTACACAGAAATAGTGAGGAGTTTGTAGGCATGACGATGTCTGCAGTCACTTAGCAATTTCTGGCAGCTCTGATAGTGATTCAGTTCTGATTCCAACTTTATTATATACATTTTCTAATTTAAAAAAAAATATAGGAAGAATGTTTTAGATATCTTGCACTTACCAGTAAGAAATGACAATCTGACAGTCACATACAGGTATAACTGAACGACTCTGACATGAGTTAAACACTGTCTATCTCCGGTTTGAATACTTTAGTTCAGGTCAGCTGAAAAAACAAACAAACAAACAAACAAACAAACAATAACAGCTCACTGCCATATTAATTATAGGTAATTTCAAAAATGTTGTGAAAGGCCATTTGGGGAACAGAGGATGCATGTGTGTGTGTGTATGCACACACATTTCTGAAGAGGTTGGTCCAGTCAGTGTAAATTACCACTTCCTGGGTTTGATTACTAGATTATTTGTTTGAATTATGCCAACTATCTGAGGATATGATTCTTGATATATCTCTTTAATTTTCACACGTTTTGTTTATACAGAGCTTAGTAAAAACAAAGCCAAGATTACTTCAATCTTATGTAGTATTTCCCATTTTTTACACAATTTCAAAGCCAGCAGGAACTCTAGGAGTAAACAAGCTGCAGAATTGGTCTATGACCATTTACAGATCCTAGATTTTGTCTTGAGAAAGTATGACAAGTAGTTATGACAGAAGAAGTCCTTCTGTGTCAGACACCTTTTCCCAAATTACCCCTTATTTGCAGTGCCTGTTAATGGCTCCAGCACAAGTTCCCTTCCTCTAATTCAGCCCCTGAGGATAAGGAGATTTCTATCACCTGTTACCGCCATCCACAACTAAGCACTTTGGTGAGCCAAGCACCACTTCCAGCTCCTACTGACTGCTATCAGAGCACACCAAAGTCCAAGGGATTAGAGCAAGGGTACCTGAAGAGGTCCTCTTTTTCTAAGCTGCAAGGATGCATTCTTCAGACTAATTGACTACAAATGTTCACTTCACAAGCAAAGTTATTTATATGTTACAGTAATGCAATAGTTAGACTTGAAGACTTTAAACGTTGTTCACTTGTCTTTCTAAATCAAAATCACCCAGTAATTATTACAGGGTAAAGAAAAAAAAGCTGTACTTAAAGCAAAAGTAATTTTTAATCTAGCAGAAATTTATAGTCAAGAATTTAGTGAATTTTTAACTTTTTTTGTATGAGTGTTTGTGCCAGAGAGCAAACCCTCTATATAAATGTGTAGCATAGTTGAACAATAAAAAATTAATGATAATAATCAAGAACTAGAAATAAAAGCAGAAGCCTTTTGCAGTTATGCTATTATTTTTTCACTCATTTGTGATTTACCATACAACCTGGTAAGTATTCCATGCACTACATAAAGCAAACTGCTAAATCATGATACTAGAGGATATACACATATGACACACATTTACAACATGGACAAACTATAGGCAGGATGAAAACAATCAATGTCTATGGAATGAACACTAATTACTGTCTTCCTTAGTCTGCATTGGGAATTTCCAGGGAATTTCTAGAATTGCCACGCCCTTGTGTATTTTCTGCGATTTTGTCAGCACAGGAAAACCACATAGAATCTGTTGAAGTCAGCTGTCCAGAATCAACTGAAATTTGAGTCCTGTTTATTCTCTAAGTTCTGCAGAATTAGAGTTTTAGGGAGAAAGGATCCTCATAAAAAGAAACAGAAAATAAATTATTGTGAAAGGACGAGAGAGTTTGCCCTGTTCTGGCCTATTCTTTAGTTTCACAGATGTCAGTAACTAATGCAAGCATTCTGTTCAGCTTTTAATCAAAATCTATTTGGCTTCTTCAAAGTCATGAAAACTACAGAAAATTAATTCAGTGGTCATCTAAAATGTTCTCTGCATCTAGAACAGCCTGATATCTCTCTAACTTGCTTTTAAGTTTTCAGATGAAAAAGATCATACAGCCTACCAGTTCTTCTGATGCTCACCAAAAGCACCAGACTTGATGCCTGTAATAATGATTTTCTCCTTGGAGAATATAGATCAGCTACCATTCCTTCAAGTTATGAGTATGTTCATATCAGAATTCAAAAACTGCCTACCAAAATCAGTTTTTTCTTCTCACAATTTGGGTTGTTTCCCATCCCTTGAAAATGTCAATTATCTCACTGCTGAAATTTGAATTTATAGAAGAAAAATTTTGCATCTGAGTAACTTTCTGTAAGTGAGCTGAAAGTCTTAATAGGAAAAGTTGAATAACCCTCTCCTAAGAGTACTTCACTTTAAGCATACATAAAATCATATTGAAATTTCTTGGAAAATATTGATGCTTAAATACATGCACAAGAAATTGACTTGCTGGAAAAAGACTCAGTGATCTCTGAAGACCTGACTGATTAGAAGGTCTTATTTATGAAAAGTATTTTCTAGGCCACTTTTCTTGGCAGAGCACACTATGATTTGGTGAGAGAACTTGCATTATTCTCAACATTCCTAGCCTCAATTATTAACTCATCATAGTTACAACTTAAAATTTTTACCGTACTAAAAAATGGAGAAAGGACATCCCAGCCATCATTCGCCCACTTCTCTGCAGATGTCCCATGTTGTGCACAAAGTAGGCTGTTTTCAGGGACCACAGCACTGTGCATATGTGAACAGATCTCCAAGGACCAGTTTCCGTATTGGAGGAGGATTGTCTTCTTGCCCCCATCGGAGATACTAAGCAATAGTAAGAGAATAGAAGGATGCTTCTGATGCCAACAGGGAAAAACTGTCCAACGAAACAGCATAAAATCTCTGTTTTAGACTTCTGGAAGAGGATCTTTTATTGCAAACTGCTGAGAAGAAGGAAAAAAAATTATTTCTCTCATCCTTACATTTCCAGCACACAGCATAATTCTTTTCCTTTGAGTGGTGAGAGAAAATAGAGATAAGTTGTGGTGGCTTTTCTAAAAATGTGGATTGCTGACAGATTGGAATGTATATCCATAGGAAACCAAAACTAAGAAAGACTGGTCTGACTAACACTTTATTTGTAAATGTTTTTATTATTATTATTATTATTATTATTATTATTATTATTATTATTTTCTGACTCATTACCAGTCAGTAACCATTAATCTAACCTGCTGAATATCATTCCTAGAGCTTTTTGTATGGGACTTGACTCTATAATAATTAGTTAACTAACTAATAAAAGTGTCAATTAATTGAAAAGTTTGGCTGTATTTTTGACATGTATACCAGCAGATCACAAGTTACATGAGACAGGCTGAAGCAAAGATCACCACTTTTTTTGTTAAATCACTTGTGGAGCAGGATTGTGGAACTTCAGAAGACATGAAAAATCTAGTGTTTTATACTGCAGAAATTAAAGATGTATTTTTATACCTGCATCATTTATGATAATTATATGTTGACTTATCTCCTCAGCCTTTTTCCTCTGCTCAGTATTATATATTAAATAGAGCTTTCCCACAAAAAATGGTCGACATTTGTGAGAACTAAGTAACTTGCTCTTTGCTGTTTATATTTCTGTCATCTAAATACACAAAAAAGACTCCAAGATTATATTCTTTTCCCAGTAATCACATGAATAGGATAACTCTGTTATTCAGGGCTGGAAGGAATACCAGAGAAAAGACAGCATCACAAGCACTGTAGAAGTGAAAGAAAGGAATGTTCCTTTCCTTTTTTGGCCTCATACTTCCATTTGTTGGGTGCAAGATGCCCTTCTATGCTTTTTAAAGCTGCTCAGAATGAGCTTATACCATATACACAAGCTTCTGCAGCTTGTTATGTAATATCTCTTGGTTTGGCAGATTCCAGTCTGTTTTAGGGTCCATACAATCCTGAGCTGCACTGAAAAAAACTTCAGCATATTTTTAAATATTTAGAAACATCCAAGGAAGGTAGTTTGCCAGTTATTGGCATGTGAAAAACAATGTGTATCATTCTCAAAGTTCCTTGCTTTTAGCTGCATGTAGGGTACATGAAACATGATGTCATTTTTTGAGAATCTGACATTTAGGAGCTAATTATTAACATCAGTGACTGCCAACTTGGCTAAAATCTGCAATAATTTGGATCTGTGTGGCCTGTTGTTACCCACATGTCATAAGGAAAAATAATTTCTTTAAGCTCAGCAGAATGGATGACTGCTCTTCAGAGAGTTGCTTAAAACTTTAACATGCTGTAAACATTTTAAATAATGCTGGAAAGAAGATACCATATTGTTATCCTTTGTCTCTGTGTTTTGATCTTCGTAAAAGCTAAACAAGCTGCTAATAAATATAGATCTAATTAAGCTGCATTGCCAAAACAATGATGAAGAGTACTTTCTACCAGAAGAAAACTCCAGGGAGACCTCATTGTGGCCTTTCAGGTCATGAAGGGAGCTTGCAAGAAGAAAGAGATCGACTGATAGTGACAGGATACAGGGAAATGGCTTTAAATTAAAAGAGGGGAGATTTAGGTTTGATTTCAGGAGGACGTTTTTCACCCGGAGGGCAGTGAAGCATTGGTACAGGCTGCCCAGAGAACTGAAGGCGACCAAGGCTGGGTTGAATGGGACCCTGGGCGGCCTGAGCTGGTGGATGGCAGCCCTGCCCACAGCAGGGTATTGGAGCTCAGTGATCTTTATGTCTCACCCCACCTAAGCAATTCCATGATTCTATGAAAATCATTTCTAAAGAGAACACAACTTGGAAATTCTCTGGCTTTGAGGGCCTCATTTTTTGGATGGGGCACAAGAGTAGAAAAAGAGAATGATAAAATCATAGAATGGTTTGGGTTGGAAGGGGCCTTTAAGATCACCTCATTCCAACCTCCCTGCTATAGGCAGGGACACCTCCCTCTAACCCAGTCTGGCTTGAATGCGCCCAAGGTAGGGGCATCCACAGCCTCACTGGGCAACCTGTTCCAGTGTCTCACCACCCTCACAGTAAAGGATTTCTTCCTATTATGTAGTCAGAATCTACCCTCTTCCAGTTTAAAGTCATTTCCCCTTGTCCCAGAATCACAGAATCACAGAAAGACCAAGGTTGGAAAAGACCTACAAGGTCATCCAGTCCAACCATCCACACATCACCAATAGTTCTCACTAAACTATATCTCTCAACACAACATCCAAACATTCCTTGAGCACATCCAGGGTCAGTGATTCCACCACCTCCCTTGGCAGTCCATTCCAGTGCCTGACCACCCTTTCTGAAAAGTAATACTTCATAATGTCCAGCCCAAATCTCCCCAAGCACAGATTGAAGCCATTCCCTTCAGTCCTATCACCAGTTACACGAAAGAAGAGGCCAACCCCCAGCTCACTACAGCCTCCTTCAGGCAGTTATGGAGAGCAGTAAGGTCTCCCCTGAGCCTCCTCTTCTCCAGACTGAACAATCCCAGCTCCTTCAGCCTCTCCTCATAAGCCCTGTGCTCCAGACCCCTCACCAGCTGTGTTGCCCTTCTTTGAACCTGCTCCAGGGCCTCAATGTCTTTCTTGCAGTCAGGGGCCCAACACTGGATACAGTACTCAAGGTGCAGCCTGACCAGAGCTGAGTACAGGGGGACAATCACTGCTCTGCTCCTGCTGGCAACACCGTTCCTGATGCAAGCCAGGATGCCATTGGCCTTCTTGGCTAGCCAGGCACACTGCTGGCTCCTGTTCAACCGAGCATCAGTCAATACCCCCAGGTCCATTTCCTCTACACAGTCTTCCAGCTACTCTGTCCCAAGCCTATAGAGTTGCCTGGGGTTGTTGTGGCCAAAGTGCAGGACCCGGCATTATGGCTCTATTGAACCTCATCCCATTGGCTTCTGCCCAGCTATCCAGCCTGTCCAGATCCCTCTGCAGGGCCTTGCTACCCCCAGGCAGATTGACACTTCCAGACAACTTGGTGTCATCTGCAGACTTACGGAGGGTGCACTCAATGCCCTCATCCAGCTCATCAATCAAGATATTGAAGAGCACAGGCCCCAGCACTGACTCCTGGGGAACATAACTCGTGACCGTCCCATCGTTGAAGAGCAAAGGCTGGTGTCCTTTCTGAAATCCTGGACTAAATAACAAGGAGGCTGAATCTAGCAGAGCAATCATATCTGAGCCATGGTGTTCTCAGCAAAGACATCAAAGGTAGCAGGACACCATAAGCTGACATCCTTAGGAAAAGAATCCCACGTACTTCACAGACTCCATTCACATTTATTTTCTTTCTTCATGCTATCTTCGGTGAGATGCATTCGTACCATGTGTTCCAGTTGCGGGCAGGTGTCAGCCGTCCGCACGCCTCTGCGCTGCCCACCCGGAGGCACAGGACCCGGGAGCTCTGCGTAGCTCTCCAGCCCGCCCAGCTCTTCTGTCCCCTCCTCACGCTGAGAGGTGTTTGCTCACAGAAGTAGTTCCACTGGCTGCTACAAATTAACTGACAAAGGAGAGGCAATGTGTGAGCTCCCCCCTGCAATGTGTGAGCCATTAGCCAGCTCAGAGGGAGCCCAGCTGGCTACCCGGGTTGCCTGTGGTGAGGCAAGCATGTTCAGCTGTTGGACTGATGTTCCTAGCTGTCAGCTCTATTTCAAATAGCTCTGCAAGCAGTGCCTAGAAGTGACTTCTTCACTCTCTGCCAGTAGCACTGAGGAAGGATGGTGACTAGCAGAGCTGCAGATTTTTGGTTTGGCTTTGCTGAGTTTGGTTGGATCCAGGAAAAGCACTGGATAGTGAGCACCTGTCCGAGTGCATACTACTGCTTTTTTTTTTTTTTTTTTTTAAAAAAAAAAAAAAAAAAAAAGCTTGTGTAACTTTTTTCAGTTCTGTCTCAGTTACATTCCATATGCACACCTTTCCTAGTTAGTTAATGAGTTAATAGATAAATTTGGAGATACAAAGATGTCCCCTCCTTAGAAGCATTCCAGGCCAGGCTAGATGGGGCTTTGAAGCAGCCTGGTCTAGAGGGAGGTGTCCCTATCTATAGCAGGGAGTTGGAACTAGATGACCTTAAAGGTCCCTTGCAATCCAATCCATTTTTTGATTCTGTGATTCCATGATTTTACTCATTTAAGTACAGAATTATCTCTTTTTCTGGATAGCTTCATCCTGGGAACAGGAGTTCTGATTTCATAAATAAGACAATGCTTTGTTTCAGTTCTGTTCTTGCATGTGAGAAGTGGAAATGCTCATACAGCGATATGAACAAATAGAGTAACTGCTGTGGGAAAAAAAAGGAATTCACTACCATCTTACTCTTTATCCACAGAAAGGGTCAGTTTGTCTTTGTGAAGAATTACTATGCACGAGATCAGTTCAGATCATTTTTTGATGTCTTAGGGGCACCAAATCAGCTGACATTGGAAGGCTGAGTGAGAGACTGCTGTCATCAAAAGGATAACAAACTCTCACAGACATACAGTGACCGAGTGTAGCAGCATTACCCACTACAAGCAAAACCTATGGGTGCATCATTTATGCAGAGGGAGTGCATAAATGAAAAAGAATTGTGAAGGCTGGAAAAAACCACTAAGATAATCTAGTCCAACCACCAACCTATCCCCACCACGCCCATTAACCCCATCCCTACACCTACAAGTTTCTTGAACACCTGCAGAGATGGTGACCCTGGGCAGCCTGTTCCAATAGCACACTAGTCTTCCTGAGAAGAATTTTTTCCTAGTATCCAACCTGAGCCTCCCCTGCTGCAACTTAAAGACATAACCTCTCATCCCATCATGTCCTGTTTCCTCAGCCATATTGGTTTTCCCATGGAGAATGTAAGCTTAGATGAGAATGAGTCTGGGTGGAAAAGAATAAAAAATAAAAAAAGAATTCCACAAAACCTACCTGACATTTGCCCCTTCCTGGCCATTTCTGACAGCTTTAATCCCAATTACGCATATTTATAGAGGGCATTTACATGCCTTGTAGTAATGGTAGTTCTGTATGAAATTAGAAAGAAAAACAAATCCTCTAAGATTAAAGTGATTTTTTGAAAATATTGCCTTTTTAATCATTTTTGTGCTGCAGAGTACATAAAACTGGCTGCCAGCAGACCATTACTAAACACGGTCAGTGTCTAAGCCATGCGCATAGCTATTTATGGGACTGCAGCTCAGTCTCTGGAGCCTATACTCTCCTTTAGCTGACCTCAGTAGAATGCGTTTATTTTTATTATTTTTATTTTTTTTGTAAGATGTATTTATCAAGCAAAAATCACGTGGATATTTTAAATATCACACACACATTGTTTTCAGACCTCTTACTAAATTTTTTTTGTCACGCATAACATCCTCTAAGAGAAGTGCCATAATTAGCATTTTAAAAAGAAAAAACAGTTTTCTTAATTTGCTTGAAATACAGCATTCAGGCAGCTTTGTCAATACAACCAAGAGTGACAAACACATTCTAAGTAACGGGGTAGAGCCCAAAGTCTAAATCCTGTGGTCCCGTAATTCATATATCTACTCAGATGGAGTTGACCTGCATAGTTCTAGGAACAGCCCTGCTTTGGTTCTGTGCTGTAAGACTCAGTGTGTGCCACAGATGGTTACTTGTTGCCAGCAGCCATGCCAGCCCAGCAAATCCTTCATTTTGCCAGCAGATCTCAGAGAGATCTCACTTTTTATGAGAACTCACAGCAGCACAGGCAAGGCACCTGGCCTTACGGTGATTGTCTGAGTTGAGGGGAACCAAGTTTGCCTGAGCTAAATTCTGTTTTCCTCAGGGTCTTTATGCACTTGTCAGTTGTTACATCTAACCTAGAAACACAAATGGTTTTGAAGTTAAATGTTAGAACAGCCATTTTATTAATCTCTACATAGGCTCTGCTAGAGCATCCAGGTTTTGGATGCTCCGTTTGGAAGGAATATGCAAAGAGCAGCCTAGCACTATGTCCGATTCTACAAAATCCCACTATGGACAGCTAATATAGTATTCTGCCATTGTATCTCTTATTCCAGCTTCATGTGGCATATGGGTGAGTCTCCTCTCATTCAACCTTCCTCCTTGATGTTTTAAGGGTTTATTTTATATCTCATTCTGTACATAAAAATAGAATAATATTAGTAATTGAACACTTTTTGAATGGCACAGAGATGTATCACAAGGTGAAAAACAAGGACAAATATAATAATGCCAATGTTATATATTTCCCAGAAGGAGACAACCGCAATGATTGTTTCTTTCATGCTTTATTTCACATTTAAATCAGACAAAATGCAATGGCCTTTAATCCCTGCTGTTGCTGGGCACAAACTCTTTACTCAGTGAAAAGGTTTCCACAAGTACATTGCATCTTGAGCCAAACGTCTTGTCTCAGTGCTGGCTGGTGACTGTGGATTCTACGTGCCACTGCTTTTTCCTTACAAGTGAGATCAGTGTTTTACAGCACTGCCAAGTTCAGCAGTTTTTAACTTCCATATATATGGAGGCATCTGAGCCACCGTTGTTGTTTGGCACTCCTTGTTTCTGGCAGGAGTAGCTCTCCTCTAGCGATGTTCCTGGCCCAGATCTCTCTCAATGAAATCACTGGCAGATTTCCCACCACTTTAAGTAAGAACAGAATCAGACCGAAGATGCATGTGCCTCTCTGAGCGTACTGCAGCAGCAAGTGGTCACGATTGCTATCTGGCAATTCAACCTGAGGGGCTGGTGACATCTCAGAGTGAGTTGATTACATTAACACTCAAAGGCATATTTACAACATCAAAAAAGATAATGTCTTACCGAAGGGAAATAATATATGGCAAAAAATCTATTTCACCTATCTTAAAGTACTTCTTCTTGGATTCAGGTCAATTAATTGCACAGGAAAGAAAAATAACCAAAAATGAAACATTCCCCACTTGCTGACCAAGCACAAAAACAGGACATAAAGAATTGCTACAAGTATCATAAGAACATATTGTGTTGAGACTATTTCCCCTAAAACTTACCAGTGCCATTCATTTCCCTGAACATCTCTTGGCAAGAGGACAGCCCAAAAGGAAAATCATTAAAACACGTTGTCAATTTTTGCACATTTTAGAAAGGTTTTTCTTTCCATTCTCAGCGTGATGGGTATTGAGCATGTCTAAAACTGCAGCAAGGAAAACTTTTCATAAAATCTTAGAGCATGGGAGGGAAAAGAGAAGCTCTGTTCAGAAGCAGCAAGTACCATTTCTAGCCCAGGACTCGGACTGAAGGTAGCTGCTTTTCAAACTTACCAATGGAACAATTAATAAAGGAACCCATTAAGGTCTGATTGTTGCTGCTAAAAAGGGAGGTTGAATTTCAGTCCTTTGAAGTAACTGAGAATGATTCAGGCCTCATTACAGAGATATAATCTACATTCATACATTTATGTTAGTGATTCAAATCTATTGGGACAGATTGAATTCCGTTAAATAGTGCATCTTTCCTGTGGAACTGTTCTCAGGCTTTCTCAGGCTAACCCAAGAGGTGACCCAACAATACAAAGTAGTGGGTATTTAGAGATTCAACTGTGCTGCAAAAGAAAGACTATACAGAAAGGAGAAAAAAGAATGAGATATAATCTAAAAAGCTATGTCAGCTTTTCATTGGGACTCTGTTTTGTAAATGCCCTCCCTGTCATCACGCGGGATAAAAAAGGACTCTATGCACTGTATGTGCAGAACACTGTGCTGAATACTGCACCTGCCAGAAGCAGGTATGCAGTTTTGTACTTAACCACAAGATCTTACAATCAACAACTAAGGTAGGAATAGGTATAAGAACTATTCTTGAATAAAATTCAAGAGAGTGCCCATTTTAGAAAGGAAGGGTGTTAAATATATCTGTTCGACCCTCACACTGCTATTTTCTCTAGCCAAAAGATCCTGAAATGCATCTTCCTCACATTTTTCAACATCTGACAAGAAAAAGAGTAAAAATGGAAGGCTTCATCTAATGTATAATTTAAGACATTGTGATGATAAATTACTATTTAAACTGTTGGAATCAAAAGAACATCAGTTTCAGAGACGGTAAGCTGTACGCAGGACACTAAGTGAACACTGATGGTAATTCCCCAGGCACTCTCCAAGGAGAAGGCTTTTCCTTTTCATTTTGGTTTTATTTTTTTTTCATTAAATGCTACAAAAGAAAAGCCTAAGACAGAATCACTAGAAATTTTCTGACGTGTTCTGCACTTAGTGCAAATACGTGCAGAATAAATATTCCAAAGAACCATAAACAACATCATAAAACATATTGATTTTAACATTAAATGGTTTCATTTTTAAGGCTGTTTAAATGTCACCCCCAGAAGCCGAGAACATAAATTTAAGAGCTAACTCTCTCCAGAATAAACACCATAATTGGAGAAAATCATTTCTAATTTCTGTTGTGAAGCTAACAATATATTTAACATCCTAATCTAATGAACCAGTCTAATTTTAGAGCTATTTGTTCTTTTCTACATTTTCTGTTCCTTAAATGAAGATTGACTCCAAATGCCACATGAATTGCATAGGCGGTTTTCCACTGCATCCCACTGATCTGCGTTATTAAACTCCCTCCATTTCACAAAAGTTCTGGTTTTACATATCAAGGAACTTGCTGTGTTTCTCTAGCAGCTCACTTCTCCACTGCTCTGTGCCCCCAGTTCCACCTACTTGCATTCCAGAACCATTATTTTACAATACTAAATATTGAACCAACACTCAACGTCTAGCAATGCTTGCCCATATCCTGTCAGACCCCTATCATGCATTATGTGTTAAAAGATAGTACATCATATGGAAGATGCCTGTTAATTACTTGGAAGGCTGACAGTTTGGTGACGGGATAGAAATATGAATCTGTCATAACATTCAGTTTGTGAAGTGACAAATCCATTAAGAGAGACAGAATCAAAGGAGAAAAACAACAACATATGCCTGTCCAGGAAAATAATAGCTTGAAAAATCACTTTAAAATAGCCTTGGAGATGGAATATTTGTTCCTCTCTGGCAAAGGAAACTGCTTTAATAATATAATAATATTAAAAGAGAGAGAGAAAAGCATTCAGACAGATTTTATAGGGGAAACCTTTGCCATCCCAATAAATCGCCTTTTGCTTTGAAGTCATACGCGTGATTCAGTAAATGACTCATGTTAGCAATTAGAAAATGGTCATTTAGGGCCCCGATTTCTTTTGAGACAAGGAGGGTGAGGGTGGGGAAAGAGACACAATAAATCTTGAGAGGCTTAAAAGGAAGAGCAGGCTAAAGTGCGAACTTTTTATTTCAGCAACGGAAGTGAGAAATCAGTGATTCATTAAAGGAGGGAGAAAGACCTCCATGGAAGCTGGCAAAGAAGAAGGAAAAGGAGCTAATTATGTCTCTTCCCCTTTTTACTCTCTCCGACCAGCATATAATCTCCTCTCGCAGGGTCTGCTTGCAGCATGTACTTCTTCCCAACCTTTCCACCCAACCCCTCCTCCAGCAGGGGGGAGGGGGGGGTCTAGCAGGCAACAAGCTCCAGGTGGCTTTCTCAACCGCTCCGCTGCCAAAAAAATAAAATAAAATCCTCCGCTAGAAAACAAGTTTCTTTTTTTTTTTTTTCTTTTTGACTCATGCCTTACTATTTTCCTTTCTTTTGGCTGATCCGGGGGGAGCCTCCCTGGAGGGGATTGGTTCAGCCTGCAAGACAGGGAAATTAGTAAGGCATGAGTCTCCAAGCCATG
Organism: Centrocercus urophasianus; assembly: GCF_019232065.1. Taxonomy (NCBI): domain Eukaryota; kingdom Metazoa; phylum Chordata; class Aves; order Galliformes; family Phasianidae; genus Centrocercus; species Centrocercus urophasianus. The sequence goes on from NW_024884811.1 coordinate 12,952,601, forward strand.
CTGGTGGCCAGCACTCCGAGGAGCGGAGCGCTTTAGGACCAATTAGCAGCGAGCCGAAGGCGGCGGCGGCTGCTGCCGCTGCCGCTGCAGCCCGGGAGGAAGCGAGGGCAGCTCCTGGGGCTCCCTCCGCAGCAGGCACTGCTCGCTCCAACTGCAAACAGTTTCAGATGTCCCACCGCTGCTTGACCTCCTGCAAATAAGGGTTGACCACCAGAGGCACATCCCACCTCTGATTTGTAATCGCTGACATTTAGGCTACAGCTTCCAACCTGTTTACAACCAAAGGGGAGGGAAAGGAAGGGAAGGAAAGGGAAGGAGGGGAGGGAAGAGACAAGTTGGGATTTTTTCCTCTCTTTCTCTCTCTCTCTCTGGGTTTTCTTTCTGTTTTGGTGAGGTTTTTTTGTTTGGATACCACTTTTTTTTTTTTTTTTTTTATACTGTGCTGAAGAACTCAAAGCAAAACAAAGAAACTGCCTCCTCTGGGGTTGTCAGTGAGAAAGGACGAGTTGTGCAACTGGTTTGGGATTTCCAAGAGGGCGAGGGGGTGGGGATCAGAAGAAGGTGCAAAGCCACAAAGTGTGAGTGCGAGTGTGTGTGTAAAGGGGTGTGTGTGAAAAATCCCTTCCAGCACCCCTTTCCGCTGGTTTTTATTTATTGTTGTTGTTGTTCATTCTGCTGTCATCTATTTTTCAGACCTTTCTGCATCTAAGATGGTGAAGAAAGGAGTGAGGAAGAGAGCAAAATAACTACTGGGAAGTCTCAAATCAGGTTGGGGAGTGTGTGTGTATGTGGGGGGGGGGAGAGGGTGGGGGGAGGGTAGGGAGGGGAAGAGAAAAAGGAAAGAGGATTAACCACAGCAACCCCCCCCCAAAACACCAACAGCTCTTTTTTCTGAGGGAGGACTCGAAGGATTAAAAGGCAGCAACTTCTGAGGCGATCTGTCCCCTGAGTTATGGATGTTGGTGCACTTACTTCAGGCCAGATCAGAGCTCAGAGGGATCTAACCAGAAGCAGCAACCACCGGCTCTCCACTTGCCTTTTACCAGGTTTTACCCATCCAGTATGTTTCTTTTGATAAGACATTTTCCAGCGCCCAGAGTTTCAGTACAATGTGCAAATGGATACTGACAAATGGTGCCTCAGCCTTTTCCCACCTGCCTTGTTGCTGCTTGCTGCTGCTCTTCTTGGTGTCTTCTGTGCCTGTCACCTGCCATGACCTCGGCCAGGACATGCTGTCCCCGGAGGCCACCAACTCTTCTTCTTCATCATCCTCCTCCTTCCCCTCGTCCTTCTCCTCTCCTTCCAGTGCGGGGAGACACGTGCGGAGCTACAATCACCTCCAAGGAGACGTGCGCAAGAGGAAGCTCTACTCTTACAACAAATACTTTCTCAAGATCGAGAAGAACGGCAAGGTCAGCGGCACCAAGAAGGAGAACTGCCCCTTCAGTAAGTACGGCTCCGCCACGCCGCGGCTCAGCGCCGCGCCCGCACCGCGGCTGCCCCGGCCCGGGAGGGAGCGGGGCAGGGGGCGCGGAGGGCTGCTCGGGGTGGACTCCTCCGGGAGCTGCCGCCGGCACGGGCGCGCAGATCTCCCCGGACGCGTTTGTTTTGCAAATGGCTTCGCCGAGCACAGTTTGTTTCTCTGCCTGGCAGAAGAGCAAATTAGAAAGATTTGTGAGGATGTGGCGCGGAGTGTGTGTTGGGGGGGAGCATTGTCTCCCGAATATGAAAACCATTATCCCCTGTCATTAACGCGCCTTGACGAGAACGCTCTATTAAAACAATGCATCGATTTCCCCCACGCACGCACTCCTCCCCGCGCCGCACCGGGGCCGTCCGCCCCGCGCTCCCCCCGGGCAGGAGCTCCTCAGGCGGCAGCGCCGGAGCCGGAGCGCTGCATGGCGAGCGGCTGCGGCGGGACCGCGCGGACCTCACACGCATCTCATTGTCAGTCTCTGCCCGGAGAGAAACGGTTTCAAAGTAAAAGTCGTGCGGCTGTTCCCATGGCTGTTCTTTCGAGATTTTCTGCAGGACGAATTAGGTTTTTAGTAATAGCGTGCTTCTGGTAATGTATTTCTGGCTGTCAGTGCTGGAAATGTAACCTTCATTCGGTTTTCTTGCCTGTGCAGTCTCAAACTGAAGCAACTATAGTAAATCACAATATATTGCATAGTAATTCTTTCAGTGACTGCATCCCACTTCAGGAGCATGCTGAAGAAGTCAGCTCTGTTTTGCGAGTGTTGGGCTCCAGTGGTGGAGCACCACTCCTTGGTCATGGGGTTGCTCTTCATAAATCCAGAGAAACCTGGGGATAAATCTGTTAAATTAAAACAACTTGAGGAGGCTTAAGTAGCTCTCTGGCTAGCTAATGTGTCAAATACAGAGTACTTCAGCAGGTTGCCCTTCTGTATGACAGCCATCACAGTTAATACTGCTGTATTTCTATTAAATACCCATAATGTAGGCATAGAACTAGGGAGGAGGCTGATGTATCATATGTCACTGCTTTGTTTGCTCCACCTTGCAACTTTGTACTTTTTCATGCCCTTCATGTTCATAAAGGCTTTAGATGTCAAGGCAGCTGTGTCTTACCACCTCCCTTTTGTATTTCCTAGAAAGCCAAGTTCTTGAAAAACAGAGCTGCACTGAACACTTTGACAAGTTTGTTTAGAACCAGGTCTTAGCACTGTATCTCTCAGATAATTGTTTTTTGTAGAGGACACCATGATTCCCCAAATATGGGATTCTGAAATCTTTGTGCGCATCTCTGCAAACACAGAGCCATGCTGCATAAAAGACCACTGCAGCACAGTCTGTGAGGAGCCCAACCTGACAACAGTGCATTCAGAGGTAAATGCTCTTCTCAGCAGCCACAGTGAGCCAGCAGAGCTGTTCAATGAGTAAAGCTGCAAACATTCATGAGTTCCTCTGAGATCTCACCAGTAAGAGGAAGAATAAACCAAAATGCATATATACAACTTTCTACTTTCAGTCTGCATGCAGAAAACAACTCTGTATAACTGTGGGATATGATTGGTTTTCCTAGTTTCCAATCAATGCATCAGAAAGAAAACTGACATTCTTGGAGATGTCGTGGTTATTTTTTTCACATCTGCAGAGCATCTACTGAAAGAGAGAAGAATGTATTCCATATAAGTGCAAACCAATCACTGTGTTATACGTAGCTGTATCCTGTTTCTCAAGTTTACGTGCAGTAAACTTGAAGAAGGGATTCCTGTTGTCCTACAGCATGCAGCTAGCTAACCCACTTGCAATATGTTATGTGTAACATACTTCAGCAAAAAACAGTTAGACTTCTGCTAGCAGAAGACAGGTTGAACAGTTGTATCATCTTACTCTTTTAATACTTACAATAATTTCCAATGTGAAATTGTGCTTTCTGTAAAAGCACACAGGCTGTGTGCTTTTATCTGCTGGATCTTAATTTCAAGGATGTCTGCACAGTACAGTGTTGCAAGCAACTAAAAATCTCTACCTATCAACACTTCCTGTAGCTGTGTAATCAGAATGCCATAATGCCACCACAATTCCCAGCCAGACTTTGATTCCATGCAAATATGCAGTATCTTTAAGGTAATCTAAAAATGTGTGATTACACGTGAATAAATTTCTGCAATGCATAAAGGGTTGGCCAGCCAGCTCCCTGAACTGGAGCCTACTTAGCATCAGAGGCTATTTAATCCCTAATAGGACCTCCTCCTTCAATACCCTGCTTCCCTAAATTCATAATAGTGACTATTGGAACACAAGACTGTGCTTGAAATTTAATTTGGGGGCTGATTTTCCCTTACACTAATGTTTAGAATCCATTTATGCTGACATGAAGCCTTATCTGCAGTGCTCTAAGATCATGATATGTAGTGTAATTAGGCAACAGCTTTCATGGCTGCCTGCCAGTTAAGCACTGTCAAGTAAGAAGAACAGTTGGAGAAAGTCAGAATAAACACAGAATATAGTTCTGAGCCTTTAAAATTATTCAAGAAGCATTAGTAGCTCTGCTGTGTAAGTATTGCATAGAGTGCACTAAATAAAAGTTTACTTTGGCAGATGCTTTCCAACTTGATTGCCTGGAACTCTTCCATCAGCCTTTCTCTACCTATAGGGCAGCAGGAACGGAGGTGGCTGCTGACAACGCTGTCAGAAGGCTGAAGGAAGCAGCATACAGCAGAGCTGGAGTCTATTTGTAGGTAGATACAAGCAGGAGTCTTTGCAGATTTTGTTCTATTGATCCTTATAGCCAAACCTTGGGCTCTGAAAGACAACAGCTCAGTACTAAAGTACTAACTCATCCCTTAGCACCACAGATGTCAAGTCCCTTGCCCGTTTTTGTTGGGGACCTTTGCATGCATGAACCAGGGCAGCTGGTAGGCAGCTGTACTGCCTTCTGGAGATTGAAGTATTTTTTGGGGGGAGAACAAATCCCAAAACTCTCCAATGAGTAGATGAAATGCTTTTGCTGCAACCTGACATCTGGGATGACCAACAGGATCTTTAGCCTTACGTAAAAATGGAGAGAGCTGCACAAGTCCAGATTCAGACCTGTCCTCCATCTAGAAAGAGGGAGGAAGTCTTCGGGTTTGAAGGGCAGCAGGCATTGGAGCCGCATGATGTAAACCAGCACAGGAAAACTTCAGTATATTTTTGAGTAGTATGCTATTTTTAATTGACTTTTAAGGCAATTAAAAGTCTATGAAGCTCGTGACCTTTCCATTTACAGCGCAGACCTTAGTTGAAGAATGGTGACGCAGTATGTGATGCTTAATTAGCAGCAGCTAACCTGCAGTCTGCAGCGTGAATTGTGCCCGAGTGAGGACTGCAGGACGAGGTCGTTAGGTAGATGTGTAATTTGGGAGCGAAGGCTGTGTAGCCGAGGCTGCATTTCAGTAGGAAGAATTACCGGAACGGCTCCTGCAGACCAAGCGGTGCTATGCAAAACCTACGGTAGGTGGCGGCACAGCCACTGCCTGGTGCCACCTCTGCCGGACGTGGCAGGAGAGAAGGGATTGAATCCTCAGCTCTGTGCGCTGATTTAGCTCAAGTAAAGCTAGAAGGGCTTACATCACCTGACAGGTTATTATTTGGCTCTCTCAGAGCTTCCAAAATGGATTAAACTAAACAGTGTAAAGACGCTGCGAGTGCAGAATAAGAGCGTTCCCAGGGAGAGCTAGCATGAAATAATTAGCTACTGCTCACAGGCTAATCTGTTCCAGGCTTTTTCCCTGAGTATGCAATTATCTTTTATGTAGGGCTTTAGGATCTCCCGATGTTCCTGATGGTCTTTTGTTTTGCTTTAGTTACTGGGGGTTTGGGTCAGCAAAGTAGTGAATAACAGCTAGAAATAGCAGAGCCTCATTCTGCAGCCCATAAGATCTAATCGCTAAATACACTGATCATCAGTGTTGGAGGTTTTAAGGGTGTATGACATATAAAAACACATAATGCCAAATAATGGGCTACATACACAAAGACAGCATTTAAAAAGTTCTGATTAAGCATACTCGATAGTTGTTATCTTTGTTTTGTTCTGTTTTTGTATACCTCAAACCTTTGCAGGTACAATAATCTCGGATATGCAGCTCGAAATGGATTAGATTAGTCAGTAAAATATGCTATTTTCCTACCACAGTTGTTCAAGCTAGCTGTTTGGAGTTATCGACTCCTTACAAACTGCTGCTTCCAAATTAATGTGAGAACTTTTCTCCATTTTTTTCTGAAGAAGGTTAGTAGCCATGTGTATTATTGCTTTATTTTTTTTGGAGACACTTTATTTTGCTATGAATTAAAAATATTTTAAATACGAAATAGTACTGCCTCACTGAAGTAATTTGAATTTTCTTATTTGTTTGTTTGTTTCGTCCTTAAATGTGAAATTCATGATGATTATGGAGATGATTTCTCAATTTAAGTCATTTTGGGGGGGGGGGGGGGGGGGGGGGGGGGGGGGGGGGGGGGG
>NW_024884811.1:12958674-13037363 GCF_019232065.1 Centrocercus urophasianus
CTCCCCTCCCAGAACTCAGTTGCAAAATTTATATCTGGCAGTGTACAACCTTAAGCACTTACGATTTATGAATGTGGAAAGAATTGTACTATTTAATGTCTACATGACACTCTCCTGTTACCCTTGCTGCATTCCTGCCTTGTGGACCCTCCATGCTGATACTGATACTGTAGCCCTATCATAAATCAGAATACACAGGTGCAAGAAGGCTTTTTGTCCTCATAAATCTAACTTGTAGCCATGTGACAAAAACAAAGGAGTTAGGGGCAGTGGAAAGTTTGTTCTCCATAAAACCTCAGAAGAGTGCGAGCAAGAGGCATGGCTGAGAAAGGGAGTGCTGCTGTTCTACTGGGGGAATTCTCAGGTATGGCACAGTCAGAACTTCCCTTGAAGGCAACCATAGCTCAGTGAGCTCTCTAGAATATGCTCATTCCTTCGAAACATCTTGGATGCATTCATTCATAGGATAAGATACTCTGTTTTGAAATAAAGCATTTTAAGATGACTTTCAGATGTGTTTGATCTGTGCGTTTCAATAGAGGTCTTTTTTCTTCACATGGGAGTTCAATCAGATTCTGCAGTAGGGAAGTTTTAATTTCATCCACAGAACCTTTCATTTTGGGAAAGAAAAAAAAAAAAAAAACAAAAAAACAAAAACAACCCTCTTATTAGCAAGTCTTGTTTGCCTGTATCTGAAGTTAAGAGTGGCAGGTACTTGGGAGTACACAGAACAGTATCTTCAGTATCTTCTCTCATGGATGTTGCCTCATATTTCCTCTGAGTGAGTAACCACGTACGGAAAGTTCTTAGTAGGAGAAAAAACGTTTTGTAATAAATATTGTACATTTATTCATAAATCTGAAAATTGGGATCGTAGCAATAGTGTAAGCGAAACAATTCAGTCGACTTTGGGTTTATTACAGTGCTGTTTTCATGGCTTGTTTTCATTCTTCTCAGTTTTCAGAAGAGTTCTCTGAATCAACCTCTTAGGGTCTATTTCTCACCAAAAAATTTCAGTTTGTACATCTTGAACAGCTGAATTTGCTTGCAGTTGCTGTAAGATACTAAACCTTATCCTTGTATTCTGGGCTTTTTCATCTAGGAACTTCTGATGCTTTCAGAAGCAAAAGTAGTTTGAACATTCTTCAGCATTGACAGCCAACATCAGCTAGATTACACTGTATGGAGAACAAAGCATTGCTTGCTTTGGACTCTGAAAAATAAACTATCAGATCAGAAATGGAGGATGCTTTTAATAATGTGGGCACATTTGTATATCTTTGTCGGCAGGCATAGTAGTACTGGTACTTTCAAACATGCATGTACTTTCAAACAGATTTTCCTTCTTCTGCTTCAACAACTTTTTCGTGCAGTACTTATATCTCACACTCTTCATTGTTCACGTACTTTGAATGCAAAGAAGCACTTTAATGATACTTGGAACCATTGGTCTCCTGAACTGAAAAGATTATTTCCTAGCAGTATTAATTTCATTTGTTGCTAGAGCCAGTTTGTTGTAAAACATCTCTGTTAGTTACAACACAGTAAAAGGGAGACAGGAAACACTGTTACATGAAGTTTTGAAAAGCCAGCCTGGGAAAGCTCTCTGTTTTCATGAAGAAAATGAAAAGCTTTAGGGAGAGGAGTGAGGAGTAAGTGGCTTTCTTTTTAATAATTGGATTGATATTAAAACTGAATTCATTAGCTGAATGGATTATTAGAACTGATTGTGCTACTTTCTGAGTACAGTGCAACAAATGGAAGTTGCAAGGGAAAGAAAGGTTTGTGAGTGAGCCAGGTCACTCTGCTTTTAAATTAGGTCACTTATGTTCTTTCTTTGAACATTCAGTTCTAATTGCAACAGTAAATCAAAGAATACACTCAAAGTAGATTCCCATGTAAGGTGGACAACTGGACAGTGCCTTTTTACTGCTACCAACACGTGCATCCAATTACTGGGTTGATATACTCACAGTGTCAGCTGTAAAGCATTCCCGTATTTTATAGTCAGCCTAAGGAATTATTAGCCTGTCCCCTTTCACATTTACCTCTAAATAATCTGTCAGTAGTGTATATCTTCTACACTTAAAGAGGAATTTTCACACGCATTGAGTCTGACTTTCCAGAAAAAGGAAATGTTGAAATTACAACAAAAAAGTTTAATCCTTTCTCCCTCTCCCTCTGACTTCTGATGTTGTGCAAGAGAGGAAAAGGCTATAGATAATGTAAGTATGAATTTTATACAAAAACACAGATCAGATCTTTCATGAAATTTGATGTAGTAAATCAGCGTAATGCTCATTCCTTCATTGGTTGAATGTGTGATGGACAAAGTTGGTTGTTTTTCAGGGTTAGTGATCTACCCTACACAGGGAACAGGGGTGAAAACAGGATTTAAGGGGTCTGGCTGCATTTCCTCTTTCCTTCACTGATTCAACACATAGCATAGAAATCAAGGGAACGTTTGTTTTCATTCAGATTTCTAATGCACATCTCTGGAAACTACAGACTGACCGCAGTATGGGGAATTGGGGAGGGGATGCTGAAGTATTTTAGAAGCATTGAGGTTGCTCTTTAACTGCAGTTAAGGGATGGTGCTAAGTGGAGACTGGGTATAAATCAACGATACCACGCCTACATTAGAGCGCCAGAGCAACTCAGAAAGGATGACAAGAAAGAAATAAGGGCAGCACATGTCAGAAGTGGAACAGGAGAACATGGTCTCCCATTTTGGCAGCAATCAATTCACTAAAACTGAATCACAGACTCATAGGGGCTGGAAGGGACCTCTGGAGATTATCTAGGCCAACCCCCTGCTAAGGCAGGTTCCCTACAGTACGTGAATCACCCATCTCATCTCACTACATCATCAGTTTGCTCACAGCTTGAATCTACAAAGCCACAAACTCATTAACATGCCTGTTGACTTTGCTTGTAAGCATGTGATTGGCTTTGGGATATAAATTCTCCCTACACCCACTTCCGTTCTATCTTCTCCAACTCTGTTCTGAAGAAGCATTATTTGATACGTGCTCTGACATTCTCTTACTCAGATTATTCTCTTCCTTAGTAACCTGCTTTGCTCCTAATGTCAGAGTTGACAATGACTATTTGCAAGTAGAATGGTAGTTATCCTTGCCCTTGGAAGTAATGAAACCAGTCACAAACAAATTGTGTTAAAGAAGAAAAAAAAAAACTTTTTTTTTTGTTTTGGTTTGTTTGTCTTCTTCAGCTTTTCACTATCCTTGTGCTATCTACTATTTTTATTATGAGAAACACACACCTGATGGAGATCAAAATATCCCTAGATTTCTTAGAGGTTTAATCTTTTGGAGGTGGAATACGGTATTTTTTGTGACTGATAGGTTTAATGTTATCAAGTATGTCATATTTTCTAAGTTTATCCTTAAGTTCTGAAGTAGCTGCATAGCAACAAGCTCATATTCAGCAACTGTTGCTACAGTGACCATAAGAGTATACGCTCTAGAATAGAATAGAGGATTGCAGTGTTTAAAATGATGAGCTGTTGATAAGACTATGGTTTTAATGCTGTTTTTTTTTTTCAGGCATTTTTATGTTGTAAGAAATGCATTCACTGAAGCAGCCTTTGACAGCAACAGAACACATTTAATTCACTTTGTATTTCTCAGACATTCACTTTTCCCCATGGATTTCTGGGGGTAAAAATTGAAAGTGCTAGCCATGATGATCTGGAAGTACCCCTCTCATCCACAGGAAGAATCCAATAATCTGCAGTAACTTTAACCTCATCTGACATCACTGTAGCCTTTTCCCCTTAGAGGAAGTGATGCAGTGCAGATGGCCCATGTCCTGACAACGGGGCACCTTTCCTTTGTCAAAGTGCTACTGATAGCATTTGGAATACAGACATTAATAGAGTATTCACTGAGAACATGTAGCTGCAAAACTGACAGTAACGTGAAAAGAAGCAGAAGAATTTTTCTAGAGCTAGCCACATTTAAACTGCTTAATGAGCCAAAACACAATTAACTGAAGTTAGTGATCAGAGCTGCAAAAGACACCCTTTCTGAGAGCCAGTACTTAAATCAGTTAAATCAGTTTAGGTGATTCTATTGGATTTTGCTTTGTGGGCAGCTGTAATCCTAGGTCAAGGAAGATTGGGTGGGATGCTGAAATCATGCAGATTGGCCATCTATCCATTCTGGCAATGGCAATGTTTCCTATGGCAAACATGCTGTGGAAAATGCTGCAGGATAGGGGAAGGAAGACAGTACCAACAAAAAAAATCTCTGCTCCAAGCCCTCTGCAGAGAACTGGATCATTTGTCTCACATCTTCAAATGCCCGAATAGCCCAAGGGTGGAATTAAAATCTAAATCTGTATATTCCATGGCATTTAGAGGTACATTTAGTTATTTCTTTTCTTATATATCATGAACCAGTTGATTGATTCAGAGCTGAGGATTGTTGTATATTAAAGAGCTACAGGACTGAACCCACTGACATTACTGAAAACATTTTAGGATCACTGTACGGAAGACATATATAGATTATTACTAGTAAATGCCAGGTGTGAAATAGATTGCTGTGGGGTTTGAATGAGGAAATGCACTTCAGTTGGGTTATATACCAATAGAACAGCTACTCTTTCAAGGTTGCAACTGAAGTTGTGTAAGATCAGATCCAACTCCAGCATTCTTTGAAGAAGTAATTATTTATACAAACTTCAGAAAGGCTCTTAGAGACTGTTATGGAATTTTTGATTAAAACAAGGCTGAAATGTATGAGGGCCAGAAAAATGACCTGGGAATGTGTGGAACGAAATGTTCTATCCTTCAGCACAGGAGGTGAAAACAGACTAGGTATAAAGGAAGCTGTAGAACTCTTCTCAGTTCTTCATGCTTCTCCTGCTGATGGTTAAGCAACACAGAGAAGAAATGTGTTTATTTCAAAGAGAAAAGGAGGAAGAGTGAATAATTTGGCACAATAATAACCTATGGGTAGTAAATCTTGAGTATGTGAAGTGCCATGGAGTGTCAGATATTGTGAAATATCAAATTCTATACAATATTTTCATCTATTGTACATAAAATTCATACATATATTTGACTCAAAGCTCTCTCTGTCTCTTTGCTGCTTGTAAAATCAGAATAGTATTGTTTCCTACATGGGCAAGGCTCTTATGAAAACAAATTATTTGTCAAACACACCAGTAACACTGTGATAAGTGCCCACTGAAGGAAAGCCCACCAGCAACTCAATAATTTTGGACGTAAGGAATAGGGAGGATAGTTTTGTTCTCCTTATAGAAGATGAAACTAACTGACTTCTTAGCACCAGCAAATGTGTTTGTCCTTTTATCAAGAAAAACATAGTATTTCCCTGGAAAAGAAACATTCTGTAGCTTCTCTTGTGAGCACTGTCAATATTACTCCATGCATTTTTTGCATAGCAAAAAACAAAGGTTAATGGCAAAACAGCTCCTAACAAACAAGGTGGGTGCAGGCACAAATTGGATTTGCCCTTCTGCTGAGCTGAACTGAGACCTTGGTTTGCTGTGTGATCATTAAAATCATAAAAGGTGTCAAATTTGAGTTTACTTTAAAGATCTGAACATAAGGATATTTCAGCTCAAAGATCGATATCATTTCTATGATTAAACATTTAAAGTAAGCAATTCCACTCTCTTCTCCTTAGCTTGGCCTATCAGTCAAAGGAACTTAAGCATGAAGTTTGCTCAGTAATTTTAATATTTGGTCCTATTACACATTCTTGAGACTACCTCAGTTTCTCTGAGATGTTTTCTATCTCCTGGAGTTAAGCTACTAGAATTATCTATGTGTCTGGGTTTCTTTTATTTATTTCTTCTCTTACCATTCTTATTATTGATATCTTCCCTTTGGTGTCATAGGCATTATTCTTTCAGTTTAATTTATTACAGTTACTTTTACATGTCACAAGTTCTCTTTGAAATGACAGCCATCCAAGTTTAAGTCTTTTCAACTTTAGTGAAAACACATATAATGAGGCTGACACTTGGCTCATGTGGTATTAATCTGGTCTCTTGGTCATTTCTTCTGTGTCTCCTGCTGCAGTCTGCTCTGAAAAAGACATATCTGCAGCTGGGGAGTACATAAGATTAACTTCCTCCTCTCTGTGGCTTCTTGCCTCAGACCACACACCAAATAATTCCTCAAAACATTATCCAGATTTGCTTAAAATTCACCATGCTTGCTTTATTCCTTCAGTTCTGCCACACATGCATTTGTAGACTCTGCTTGCAGCTGATTCTGCTTATGAAACAGGAAACATTTTGCAAATATGAGGATTTAGAAAAAAACACTATTGTAAAATATCTATAATATTTTTTTCTGTGGAACTCTTTTGGTTTTGCTGAGTTTATAAATGTACACAGTAGACCAGAAAGGTTAGCAAAAGTAACCTTTTTATTTTTCAACTGCACTCAGTGCCAATCTAGTTTGCAACACAGGCTAAAATCTAGTAACTGCTGTGAGCAAAATGAAATAAATTTAAAAAATGGAATGATAGTGCTTATGTTGAAAAAGATCTTTAATGCTGTCTGAACTATTATATTGAGTAACGATGCAAAAAATGTTGTTGCTGTGTTGATGGGATTGCTCTCTTAGCCATGGATCTCCAAACCTTAATCATGGTGTAAAATCCTTTAATAGGGAGGCACAGATGTAAAGGGTATGAGTACTTGTGCTCACACACCAACACAGACTCAGGAAGTGTCTGTAAGGATAAGCAGGAAAAGCAATACATGAAAACATCTCACTACTATCTGTTACCTTGTGGTTAGTATAATAAGTTATAGCTGGGGTTACCAGACACTTCTCATTAAGTCCATGTGGGAATGGGAACATACTGTTGGTGTTTGAATAAACAGCAGTCTTGAATATTCTAACATTCATATTGTTGGCTTTTCAACTAAATATCTTTTAATAGTAGTTTTGGAATCTTTTTTTCTCTCAGTACATGAAATCTAATCATTTTCAAAAATAATTCATTGTAACACCACTCGCCACACTTTTTGCTTAGTACTTAGTCATAAATACATATAACCTCTTTGTTCACAGATGTATATTATGTCCCAAGCTATGGCTTTTCTGCATGAAAAACTACTGTTGCACACTCCCTGACATACTGATATTGCAAAAGTAGCTTTCATGATGGTGCATGTAATGTACTTCATAAAATTAAGTTTCCTTAGAATCTGTGAAGGCTCTAAGCACACTTATATTTTCATATCTAATCCTTGATTAGCTAATGCCATGAGAGCCTCCAAGGCCTTACTCTACCAGGTTTAAGATGTAAAACCTCTCATGATGTACATGTTGTAAATAAGTAGAAATCTCCATTATTGCATTATTTGAATACATGGGATTAATCCTCCAGGAGGATTGTGGCATATGGAACCTTACCCAACAGAGCATGACAAATGCTAGAGACTTGTAGTTATCTTAAAATGATCTCAAAGTTTAGTCCTTTAAAGAACTTATCTCTTCCTCTAGTTCCAATAAATACCTCACTAATGAATTCTAGTTAAGATGACCTTGTAGCAGATTTTCTTTTTGGTTGGCTTGGGTTTTTGTTGTTGGTTTTTTTTGGGTTTGTTTTTTTTTTTGTTTTTTTTTTTTTGCATTCCTCGTCCAAATGGTAGATTTGTTTTCTGATTTTGAAGGAGAACTTATAATCACAAGTCATATGTCACAAACCACTAAAAGTGTCAAAATCTTATAGCAGGCCTTTGGTGGCTTGTTAATCTCTCTTCCCCCACTCACCCCTCCTGGTTTTTTTTGAAGGAAACAGACTAATTCACTTAAACATAATGAGAGCCATGCCTGCCATAGCCTACTTTTTAAACAGTGTCAGTTCAAGTAAGATCTGTCTTATTTCTTCACCTTTTTCTTGACTCTACCAATTAAACAGAAAGCTGAAAAATATGAGTTTTTATGGCAGCACTATTTCAAATGTCAAATGAGAAACGGAAGATTCCATTTTCATAGCAGAAGAATATGCCAGTATCATGGTGCAGAAGTTTTTCTTTTCACTGGAGCCCCTCCTTACAAATTACCATCAGCAACATGCAAAAGACAAACCTCTATGCTAAACAGAGAGAGCAAATGTATGTCTAACCTCTTGCCCCTGTTTTTCTAATTGGCTTCCATTAGGGACCAAAAATGAAAATGCCTCTAAACAAAAATAAGTGGTAAGGTAAGGTAAACTTTTCAACTGCATTATAGCTCTCTATAGAATGACAGTATTACAAAGCCCAGCAGGCTGCTTTACTGCAGTGATACTTCCACACTTGAAGCACCAGCTCTAAGTGTGTTTTTCACTCAAAATTGTGGTAGAAATTTTCTTGAGTTGCAGCAAAAATTAAAGTAACATGTACTAAAACACTCAATTCTTAAAGAAAATCTATAAATACTGTGTTATAGAGCTTAGTGTTCAGTGTTAGACAAATTTATCTCCATTAGATTGGCTAACCAAACCTTGAAATACAGCTATATTATTCTCTCCTTTTCAGAGTATTTTAAAGACCTGGATTTTTTTCTCTTTAATTTTAGTCAGGTTTAATCCACACAAAAACCCTGGATTGATTATTTCACTTTGTTCCTAATTTTATGTTCACAATACAAAGGGCGATGTTAATGTTCTTTATAGAAATGGTAATTCTTAACTGTTTTGTTTTAATAGTAGATTATGTTTGCAACATAGATGTATACCTATGAGAGAATAAATGGTGACTTTAACACTAATTAAAAATAAAGGAAGTAGAAAAGTTTACAGAAGTGATTGGAAATGGGTGATAAAAATCTGTCTAGAGACAGAGATCTTAGAAGATAACTTATCTTGCTAAGAACCCAACAACCACTGGACATGAGAAAATTAAAAATTTTTTGGAAGCAAGTTGTCACTAATGAGCAAAGCCTAGGCTCTACAGATATTGCATAAGCTATTCTTAGGAAGATACAAGCTTGAAAACTTAACTTGTTTTATGATTAAAGATAAATATTTTAAGTACTGCTAATTTTAATCACCACTGATAACAGCTGCCCTTCCAAGGGTGCACTGTTTGAAAGCCATCAGATCTTGCATATGGATTCTAAATTCAAAATTTTAATTACTTCCTAGTCACATTCTTAAGCTTCTGTGGAGGGGTTAATGCTGAAGAGATGTAACTGAAGAAGCATCCAGGAACAAAAGAAAATTGCCTACAGAAAGAAAGGAAAACTAGGTCTGATATTTAAAAAAAATGAAGACAACTAGTTGCTAAGACAGACAACCAAAACTCTGGGAAGCCTTTAACAGTTGTAGAGGAGAAGCCCTCCAGCAATCTGTGGTAACTCCTCTACTGAAGTTTACTGAATCTCATCAGCTTGTGTGAGCAGTCCATAATTTCCCTTATGCAAAGCCACCCAGTTTAAATCCTGGCTTAAATGCAAGATACTGTCTAAAGCCAAGTGTATACTGTAGTGTATGGAGAGCAGCTAAACAACATCTGGGGATGATGGTGAACAGCTGGAGATCGGCTTTTCTGCCAGTGCAGGAAAGATCACAGAATCACAGAATGGCCAGGGTTGGAAGGGACCTCAAGGATCATGAATCTCCAAACCCCCTGCCTCATGCAGGGCCACCAGCCTCCCCATTTAATACCAGACCAGGCTGCCCAGGGCCCCATCCAATTTGGCCTTGAACACCTCCAGGGATGGGGCATCTGCAACCTCTGTGGCAGCCTGTTCCAGCACCTCACCACTCTCTCTGTAAATAATTTCCCCATCATTGTCATTCCTGCTTAAATCAGACACACTGGAATTTCTAAGACTAATCAGCAGCTGAGACCAAAAAGTGAGACAGTGAGATTAGACTCCATGTTGTATCCAGGAAGAATTTGACAGAATTTTACAGAAGAAATTTTAAGTCATTTGAAATATCTGGTGCTGCCTTTGAGGGAGCACATCTAGACTTTTTTATTCTTTAGCTGTGACTCATAACAGAGACTCCAGACTTTTTAGAAGGAAAAAAGTAAAGAGAGTGCTAACAGCACTGTCATCTGTTATAAAATCACCAGAATCATTTATATTTTCAACAGAGAGGACTAGAGTTTTGACCCTGTGTCTGAGTGCACCAGTCCAGAATCTCAGTTATGCATTCCTCATATTTCTTTCAAATTGGCAAGGCAAAATAGGCAATCTTTTTCACACTGGGATTTCAGCTTCTGTCAAGAGAATCATTTCATCTTGTAAAAGTACTAATAACACCTTAGAACCTAGTGCAGAAAAAAATATCAGTTGATTTTATGGGTTGTGCCAATCCTGGAAGAGGTTACAGATGTCAGCTTTGCAGAAGGCTAAAATAGCCAAAGGAAAAGGTCAGTTGTGGGATAAAGAGGAAAAGGAAATTAAAACAGAGTTCTTTGTACTGCAAGCTGCAGAATAACTGGTGGGGAAGCAGGAGCACTCTGAATTCACACGATAAACTCCTCATCTGTTTTGTCCAACAACTACCTTGGAAATTATCTTCTCTTTATCTGCATAAACTTCAAAGCCGAAACACTAATATTGGAACCATTTCTACTGGACAGCTTCAACAGGCAACTTCTATGAAGCAGCAGTCTATGTACGGTATCAGCAACATCTTTACTACAGCTCCAGATCACTCCCTCATCCGTCCGCCTGATGGGCACTTCCAGATGGCCTCTCCCACCTGCCATTTTTGGCAGTCTGAGAGCTGTATATTTGGAAGAAGTGAATTTGTGGTTCTTTGTCTAGAGCAGGGAAGTTCTGCAAAGCCATGTAACATGTTGCTAGTGAATTTATAGTATCAAAAATTTATCTACATATCTTTCTCTGGCATATTCTTTTGCATCATCTATGTGGCTTACTGCAACTGGGGTGTTCTGCTGTGTGCACAGTCCCACCATGGGCATTGGTCAGTGTGTGTGTCTGTTAAATAAAGATGGGTCAAGGCATGGGAATGCAGGACCAGAGAAAACCTGAGAATCCTAACGAAGCCTCCCTTATCACCGGTATTTGTCATATAAATCTCAGAATTTTAACAAGTTCCATTAACAACAGATAGATTCTGCTCATGGTATGCCTTAGCTGGCTGTTAGGGGGGAGAGAAGCGAGGGGGTTGGTGCATATATAGGGAATTCTAGCTCTGAATGGTTCTGTATAAACATGCTTTTTTTCCTTGTAAGATTTTGTTTTCATTCTTCTGCCCTCTATAACTGCTTCTAGGAGCCTGATCTGAAACCTGCACACCCATATTCCAGGCCAGGTTTAGTCCTCAATGCTCAGGACTCACACAAACAGTTCCTCACTTCTGCATGAAATTACTGCTAAGACCTCTAATAATGCCAAAACTAGCAAATCCCTTAGACAGGCTTTACATTTGTTGTGTTGCGAATACTGCTCTCTACCCAACAAATGAAAGAAATGTGGACATAGAAATGGATCTGTCTTATGTTAACTGGGCACAGAGTTGAAAATGCTAAAGTTCACTGTTAAGAGTGATGTGATGGTAAGAATATAGCTAATGTACACTAAGGCGAACCATTAATTTATCACACAGCATTTTATTCCTCTTGACTCAGCATATGAGGTTTCATTTAAATTCAAAAGGGATGGCTTATGGATGGTTTTGGGAAGGAACTAATTTTTCATGCTTTCTGAAAGATGTTGAGATGCCAAAGCATTTTCCACTCACAAAATAAGTGTTATCATAGTTTTAAGAAAGTTAAATTGAAAATCATACTGAAATCCATTATTTCTGTGAGAAATAAAGTGAAATAAGATGTTACACTTTTGAATGAAATAATGTTTAGTCATAAAAATTATACATACAGGTTATTTTGAAATAAGGAAGAAACTGGGGAGTAAACAGATAAAAATTCAGAAGTCATTTGCCAGTGTAATCAATTTCTTTGCTAAACACAGAAAAAAACTATGTTATGTTTTGTACAGGGCTGTGCTGATGTTCTTGATCCAGCCAGGCAGTTTGATTATGCATAAAATGCTTAAGCTAATGATGTTTGAGGCTCAAGGCACCAACGTCTGTATAACTGAAGGAACACAGAGTTCCAGCTAGTCCTTAGGTATCTTTGGCTCCTAAGAGTTATTGAATCACTGAATCATAAACACCAGAAAACTGGTGTGCATGCCACTAGTGACCTACTGCTGTGCACAGAGCTCTTGGTTTCTGCACAGAAACTTGTCTACAGGTCACTATCTCTGTCACACAAATAGAAGGGAAGAGACTGATCTTTACTTCCCTGGCTTTATTCCATTCTGTTATCAGTGATTTTAAGGTAATCATTAGGAACTATGCTGTCTTCTCATGACATTTTTTCAGGCGAGAAGGCAACAGCCATTAGTTCTGGATATAGTAAAGGCTGAGGAACCAGGACATTTTTCAAGAAGATCTGTGTCTAGAAAAATTTACCTTTGATAAAATCCATACTGGTCTCCTGCTTCTGTGTCAAGGAAGGATGAGAGCAATGTGCTGGGTTTTGTTTTCTTCCCATATTGTGACAGACCCTTTCACTACAGTATTTCCCAAAGCCTTTAGGTATCATTTCACTTGTTCCTGACATCCTAAGATAGATATATCAACCGGAGTTATTCTTAGCACTTTCCTGATGCATCAAAATGTCACAGAATATGTTTGGACCACTGCATCTGATATATGGAGATAATGGGCACCACATGAAAATGTTTTTCTGTTCTTTTCCTTTACTGTCTGCATGTCTGGCTTTAATCAGTGACTTCTCTGTGAATTGCTGCAATTGGGCCTGAACAAGCACTGTGCTTTCCTCTGATACGGAACTGTAGATTATAGGTGAAACTGCATTAAGAGGCTTCAGAGGTTAATTATGTCTGAAAGTTTCCAGTACTATCCATATCAATTGGCACTCTCAATACATAAACAAATTAAGCAGAAGCTATTAGCTGCTGTTGTCCATTCCCTGCTCCGTCTGCTTGAGTTTTAAAGACTTCACACATAGATGTGTATTTTGGTTGATTAATGGATGCATTCAAATAAGGTTGGTCAGCTGCATGTACTGTATGTGTATATATACAGGGACAAATATTCCTGCATATCCTCTAAATATGTAGCACCTACAGTCTTTTACATCTACTTTTTACTTTTGTACTTGAAGTAACTTTTTTCTTTTTTATTTTTTTAATAATCCCTTGAAGTAATTTAGGTAGAACACCTGCATATGTTCTGTTTTCCAATAATTTCTGACATTCTGTAATCACATTTCACTAGTTTAAAACCAGTTTTTGTCTGTTCACCCATGAAAATTTATAGACCTAGAAGCTAACTTTCATTGGGAAAATAGTAAAAACTGATTAAACAGAAAGTGTTTTCAGGAGTGTAGCATAAACATTCTAGTAAACATTGCTCTTTTAAACATAATCCTTGCAGATTTTCAGATAAAAACAGAAAGCATACGTTTTTCAAACAAAAAGTGTTCCTGAGAACAATCATATCTCCTTTAATGCTGTTTCATTTCAATCTAAACTTGTTGAAATCAATGATCTCCTATGTAAAATAGAGAAAGGAATGTGTAAGTACCTACTTCCCTCCGTCTCTTTTTATGATGTTTTCTTACATTCTAACAGCAATTTCCTTAATCTTTTTGAAGAGAAGAGGCAGCTTTATGCTTTGGAGAATGCAGGAACAAGTTGAGGAAGGGTTGGAAGGTCAGCCAGTGAGCTTAAAGCGTGGCAATTCACTTCTGTCTCACCTCATTCCTGCTTCTTCAGAGCAGCAGCACAATAATCTTTTACATCTGTTTGATATGGCCCGTATGCTTGAAGCAACTTGGACATTGCTTGCATAGGAGCTGTCTTGAATTTGCCTATATGAGATCACTGAAAAAAAAATCATAGGACACTCAAGGAATTCTCCAGGTTGTTAGATTTAATTACCAGTATTTCTAAGGAATTCTTTTGTACCTAAAATAATTGGATCATCATTTTTTTTTAAGTGGATTAGATATAAAAATATAATGTAAAACAGCCATTACATTGAGATACGATGTGGGACATTTTTAGCTGTCAAAATGTGCTTAGAAATGTATAACAAATGCCGGCACGATACTGTGAATTGTGAAAAGGAAAAGACACAAATTCTGCTGTTTGCTGTTGCCAGTAAATGTCTACTTTTGTTTAGACATTATTACTACAAAAGCCAAGATAAGGCTGATTTGCCAAATGTTGCATTGTGCTGTCCAACTTCAGTTTTAAATTAGAATATACATGTGCCAAAAATTATGTTTATATCATCTAGTGTGTTGTGTAATAAGAGTGCTAGGTAGTTCAGTTAATGAAATTATTGAAATTTTGCAGTGGTGCTAAATCAAATTTTGATTTTTTAAAAAGACAGCTTGGAAACACTGTGCTTTAGAATGGAATTGTCTAAAGAGACATTTTTGTTCCATGCAAGCAATAATCTGTGTTGCCAGCTTCCTTTACGTACAGGTGAGATGTTACTGTTCCTAGAATTATGCAGTAGGAAAACAATCTTTTAGCCCATTGTGCAAGTTGAAATAAAAGAATTAAATATTCAGCAGTTGAAGACGGACCATGGGTATTAGCATATCTAATTATGCAGCCTTTTCCATTTTAAATCAAAACTCTATTGTAGTCACTTTGATAATTTTCTGGAGGGTATCACTTAGAAGGAGCAGTTTGCAGGATCAGCTTTGGTCTCCTTGGATGTTTCCAAGAAGGTTTCACTTGTACAAAATCTGCACACGCCAGCTATTGTGAGTTATGTTTTTTGTTTATTTTTCCATTATCAAGATGACCAGTGAGATGTTTCATAAGTAGTATTTTGATTAAGAGTGTGGCAAACAAGCTCCATTCGTCCCTTGTTTGGTTTGACACCATTCATGGATGTTAACACTTAATTAGTCATTGTCCGATCTGAGGAATGTGAGTAGCTTGTTGTTTTTGTTTGTTTATTCCATCTCATCAGTAAGTAGAGCAGCATAAGATGTATCCTGAAACAGAATGTGATGTGAAATACCCGTGATGAAAAATTGCTTGTTATGGGTAACAGAACTTAAACCATTGTACCATTCTGAAATTCATGTTGACTGTACAATGATAGACAACACATTTCTAAATTACATATCAGAAAAAAAGATTGAAACCAGCTTGGAATATCAAAAATTTGAAAATTAAATTAAACTGTCATCTAGGAAAAAAGAAATTGAGGTCAGTATTTGAAAACATGATGTATTTAAGCCAGTTTCAAATAAATCAACAACTGTAGTTGTAAAGGGCTCGTGCAATTGTTTTGATGTCAGTCTAAATGTACACCACCCATTCTTCCAAGTATTAGCTTTCCTGTTGGGTTTTACTGGATAAAATTGTTTAAAGCAAATTCAAGTTTTAGAAAGATTTCCACATAGAAAAAAATACCAACCCTGTTGTCTTTTGCGAGGTTTATATGAACACTTGCAACAAGTCGATCCTAAAATGGTCCTTACAGTCAAGATCTACTACGCCTCAGTTTCTGGTTTTATCATGAATATTCCAGTTGTTACATGATAGGTGACATTTTCTTTCCCTTTTAATCCTTATTTTGAGGCAGCAACAAGCAAGGAGGCAGGCAAAAGCGTTTTAAGGCAGTACTTGCATTAAAACCCAAGCCAAATCTTGACTGCTTGTATTTGTATGAAATCTTTACCTCTGCATGTATTTTAAATTAAAAGAAATTTAATATCTTTATGCTGCAAGCTAAGCCTTTGGGCATACATTGATCGTGTCCAAATGTGTAAAGTTTTTCACAGATTCAAGCATTTATAAATGCTATCCAGAAAGATATGCCAAGTAATTTCACTTATCTCTCATATATTGCAAGAATATAGTTAGGAGTGAATAAAAAAAGGTGAGGTAAGGCCCAGAACAATAAGAAAGATGAGAGATTTGATTATTAAAATCATTTTTAAAATGCTAGCATGCTTGTCATTAGTATTTTCTATCAGACATATTTATGGAAACAGGATAGCCAGGTCTGACTGCCCAGCTGTTGGAAAGTATTAGGTGCCTAGTGGCATTATGAGTGTAATTGTGAAGCCATGGGAGTCAAAGAGTGTGTGTTTGTTTGTGTACAAACAAGATTTATTAATGGATGTTATCCTACTCAGGGTGGTTTCCTGGAAATAATTTTTTGGATTTGTTTTTGTTCTTACTAGTTGTTCATTTAGCCTGTTACCTAGCTATCTGGTTTTGTTCTTATGGATGCTGTTTTTTTGCCTAAATAGTGCACAAACACATTGCAAGGGAGTTGGAGGAAGGACTTGCAGTTATTGGCAGAAGTTAGCCACATGAAATAAAAGGGCATTTCTGTTAGAAACCTGCTTCAGCTAGTGTATGTCTAACCACTGCTCAGTCTAATGAATAGCAATGGAGATTAGTATTACGAAGTGCAGGGAATCATCAAAGGTAATAAAATTGAGATCAGACCAAAGCAGCATCTGGGAGTGAAGTTTTAAGTAGCAGACAGGAATGCATACTAATTATTGGATTGTTAATATGTTGCATATGTTGGTTGAATGGAGATGGTGTGACTAAGGGCAGGCAGTAGCAGAGCCAGTAGCCCTGGATTTTATCCATCACAGATTCTGTATTAAAACTCCAGCTGTTTTATAACTTTCCTAATACGACATATTCCCATGCAAAACCTGTCTGTCTAACTGAACACACCACTTCTTTCAGATGTCACCAAATTTATGTAACAGCCGAGGACCATTTGGCTTCCTGCTAGACTGGATTGAAAGCTTAGAAAAGACAGCTGGACAGTGTTTCACTGCTACTAAAATATTTGCACTGTATACATCAGATACTCAAGTTCATCACTGTGCATTGATGGCTTCTTTCCTACACACACAATAGGAATTTTGCAGCATTGCCTTCAAACCCCAGTATTCTAGGGTGTCTTTTATCCTTACAGAAGATGGCCGTTGAATATGTTCTTCCTTTGTAAAGATCAGAAATCTGTGGAGAAAGTATTATTTTCTTTTCTCTATAAGGCGTGACAGGGAAAGATATTAAATATTAAATTGTTAAGCTGAATTATATTTGCTATTTATATTTCCAATTTTCAAAACTATTGCAAAATAAGTTAATTAATGTACTGGAGGCATAGGAACCATTGAAAGTCCTCTAGAGATCTGCATGTGATGGAGCAGAATAATATAATCGGCTTCCGTCTGCAAGATAAATAACAGTGCATATTAGCTGGAGCAGTAATGTAGTCAGTGAACCCATCATTTTTTTTCCATGAAGTCTTCAAAATTTCACATCAGTAACTGTTTAAAGTGTGGAAAATCACCTGTTATCATCAATGCTTTTTGCATCTTAGTTTGTGCTCTGTTCTGACTCCAGATTTCCTCTGGCTATCTGCTAGCAATGGAAGATAACAAGGTTATGGCAGATGTAAAGGGAGCTGGTCTCTTCACACCTTATAAAGTCCTTATGGAAAACTTGCATTTCACATCATAGCTCAAATTTTATTTTCTTGTTAGGGAAATTCACTTATTTTTCACTTGTAAGAAATGGAATTTGTCAAGGGCATTTCCAGGCTCAGGATCAAATACTTAATGGACAGTCTGCTAATGAAGTTTTCATGTGAAGTTGTCATCAGTCCGATGAAAACTTTTCATTCAAGTGAGTGAGAGAGGCACTGAAGGACCTCACATCAACATCTCTTTGACATGGAAATGGAATTCCATTTGTGAAATGGTCAGTAATGTGTGGTCGGGAACAGCTACATTTTGTTGTGCCTCTGTCACAGGGCCATCAATAAAGAAAGGAACCGATCACAAGCCACCACTTTGGTTATGGTGGATTGTAACAGGTCCATGATATCTGGGATACCCTCACTTCCATACTAAGAAATCCAATGACATGATGCCGTCACACTACAAAATTTGCATTTAAAAAGAGAAATCAGAAGTGTGCATTAGCTCTTCAGAGCTCTGTCCACTCTTCTCTACAATATTTTTGCCAGGCTACCACTACTCTGATTAGATTTTTAATGTTCTTATTTTATTTGCAGACTCTAGCAGTAATAAGGTTTTATGTTGGATTTTTGTTGTTGGTTCATTGTTGTTTTTCTAAATCTGTGGGTTTAGAAACACATCTTTGCATTATCTGTTTTATTTTATAATATATTTTACTTGGGACACAAATACTCTCTGGTCTGATTCCACTGGTAGCAGTGGCTTGGTAAGCCTCATTGGTGCAGAGTGGGAACACTTTTGAAATCTTGAAATGTTTCCTGGGTAGAGAAATTGTTTCCCACCCAGCTCTGTTGCTAGCAGTCACATATTTATCCATGGAATCCCCATATGGCTTTGTGGGTGGTAATGTGTAGAGGGCAGCTTTCCCACCACAGCAGTTTTCCTCAGTACAGATTTATTTCTCTTCTGCTCTGCAGAGTTTTCAATCTTAATCACTGCTAAACTTAGGCCTGGTATTTGTAGGCCAATATTAACCGTATGAGGAAATAGCCTATGTTGAACCTTACAGCTCCTTGGATACCCATTTGTTACTTTTTGTCTTTAAAATTGGATAATTATTTTGAAAGTTTCCTCATCCTGACTTGAGGCAGAATAGCATGGACAAAATCCTGGCACCAATACTTTCATTGCAAACTCCAGCCTGGAAGCAAATTGTTGACTCTCTGAGGGTTGAAAACCTCAGCCATGCAGAGAGCAGAGAAGACCCAACAAAAGCAGAGTCCTCTGGCTGACTCCTGCACATGAGAGCAGTGCAGTGCTCTGCACACATAGCAAGGGGCAGGCAGAAATCAAATTCTGGCACTCTTGTCAGGTTGTAATCTACACTGCTCAGTACATAATTTATTGCACAAAATTATGAGAGCAACATGGTCATTTGAAATTGATAAATGCTAGTTTGAAAATGTCTTCCATTATATAAAGATTGGCCAGACCGAATAGAGTGTCATATACCTTACTATATTAACATATGAACTGAAACGTGGAATTTGAGATATGTGTCTGCCTTTTGTTATTATTAAGCTATAAGGGGCTGAAAAGCCTTTTGGTCCTAATTCAGTATTGCAGACCTCAGTTCAGAAGATGCCTCTCTGAAAAAATACCTCTTATTTTCTTACTTGGAGGAGATATTGTTCTTACATCGTGGGAGAAAAGGGGAAGAGTAAGGTATCATTCCTACTTACTGTCCCCAGTTGTGACCTAGGGAGTCATTTAACACACAGCATTGTCCTTCACTGCAGACTGGTTTCCACTGCAATCTCAAATGCTGTGGCTGGAGAGAGCAGAGAATCACCTTTGCTTCTCTTGAAATTTGCACTAAGTACCTTCCTGCCAAATGAGGCCTAAGGGAACTGTAGTCATCAATGTGTTAAGAATTTTGCTTTGTTCTATGGAATTCATTGGAGATTTCACCCCCACAGATGAAAATTCTTTCTAAAAAAAATAGCCTTTAATAATATGGTATGATGTTGAAATGTAAAATCTATTAGAAGTGTTTCATAGAAAAGCTAACAATGGCACACAAATGTGCATGATCTGGCATAAGTTTGGATTTTTGTTTCTAGGTTTGTTTTCAAAGTATTTTGCTATTTTTGCAGCTTAAAGTAACATGTGTACTGACTGTGTACTTTCTACTAGGTGGACCTAATCTGACATCTCATTATGTTTTGTTATTTCATAAATGACTATTCTAATGAAAGTAGAAACAAAACAGGAGGAAAGAGTTAAGTCTTAACTCTAAATGAAAGTCCTAAACATTATCTTTCATACCATTCAAATGATGCCATTCAGGTTTTCTTTGGTGGGTACTTGTTAAGAGAAAAAAGATGAAAAAGAAAGCAAGTTAGTAGGACCATGTACACTAAAACAAATCAGTTGTAATTCACCATTCTTTTCATCTTGGCTCAAGTCAAGTTGTCCTTACAGTCACAAGCACTAGTAAACTGAAGCTGGGTTTTAAAACTAAGTATAATTATGTTATACTTATGTACATATATATATATAGCCATCACCTAGTGAATTCAGCTTCCTTTTTCCTAGTAAAATAGCAAGCAAAACAAAATTAATTTTCTGCTGTTGCATTTGAAAAAAAAAAAAAAATAGCTTACCCTAAATTGTGGATGTTATTTGCAAGCCAGGAGGCATCCATATAAGTTCTCTTTTACTGTAAAATTATGCCAATTCAGTTTTCTCATGGAAAGTAGTTCTCAGGTTTTGAAAGTATTCATCCTGAAGGATGCCAGGCTGTTCTTTCCCTATTTCTACTTGGTTGGTGTTTTTTTTAAATATTTTCGTTGCGTGAAGAAATAGTTTACAGGATCATAATGGAATGGTTGCTTTGCAGGTTAACGGATGAGCACTTACAAAAGCACAGTCACAGCACAAATGTTATCTTTAACTCATGTCCTTGAAAACTGGAAGGAAAAGAGAGGAGGGAAGAAGCCATGTTTGTAAAACGAGAAATTTGCTACAATTTAGGAAAAAAAAAAGTTTCACTTGTGTTATCATAAGTTTACTTTAAAAGAAGATTCTGTAAGTGCAATCTGCTCAGAAGCAAGGATGCATGTTGGATCAAAGGGATGGAAAGACTTCCCTGGTACAAACTCCAAGAATTAGATTGAACTTATGAAACATGAAAAAAGGGCCCTGACAATGGATTTGCTTGAATAATGTAATGATAGTATATTAGAAAACACATTTTAATTGTAAACAAGAATTTCAGCCATTAATGCTTGTATACGTGTCAGTACACCTTTTTCAGAAGAAAAATCCTCAAAATAACAACTTGTTACTTTTTGTTGTTGTTGTTCAAACAGTTTTTATTCATCTTCTTTTTGCCACCCCAAAGAGCGCCCATTTAAATCCAAGCCAACCCTTTTCTCTGTCATGTAAGTCAAAATTATCTTGTGACACTGTGGTGCAATGCCTTACCAGTAATAAAATATACTGCTTTCATTTTCTTTTCTAAGTTGGTAAATGTTGGTTTTCTGACAGAAAAAAAATCAGTATCACATCCTCAGGGACTTTGTGCATCTGTTCTTTGTATTACGCTACATTAAGAAAGTGGTAGATGGAGTTGTTTTTCCCCCTCAAATCAGCAGCAGTTTTGCTACCGAATTCATTGGCAGAAGGGGTAGTTTACGTTTCATCAGAGTAGAAACTGCTGATTTCTGAAAGAGAATGGCATTTTTAAAGCAACACTTGAACTACCTTTCACAATCTTCATGTGCTTGGTGTCATACTAATTTTACGTCATACAGAATAACCTTTTGACAGAATACTACTCAGCATAAAACTCATGGGCAGAGGCATTCCTATGGGTCTTCTTGGTGTGTAGCAAATCCTAGCTGACAGAATACCTCACTAGCAGCATGGAAACTAACAATTTAACCCACATTCTTGGGTGCCATATATCCAGGCTGATTTATCTTTGTTGAAATTGCTGAGGTTCCTTTTTGTGTGTGTGTTTCTTTATTTTTAAGTAGCCTCTTAATTTTGAGTAACAGATAGAAATAATGAAGAAAAGTATGTTTGGGACATTTGTTCTTTTTGGAATACTAGCATTGTTCAATGAGTGACAGAAGCCCTGGGTATCTGCATTTGAAAGTCAAATGCAAAACTCCAGAATGAAAACTTAATTATTTTGTTAAGTAACATCAATACCTTTACATATCACACCACTCACAAAATTGAAACAACTCAATATCCAATAAACTTAATAAAAAATAATATTCTACCCCTCAAAAAAAAATCAACTTAAGGCCCCAGTGAGGTGCAAGAGAAATCACTCTGTTGATTTCAGTAAAACACTTTTACATCAAGTAGAAGAGCATTTGATCCTCTTATTCTTCTCAGTTGCACAAGTTCTTGCTAGCATTTGTAAGTGAGAAAGGCTTGAGAGTATTTTTGTGGGTTTTTGGTATTCAAATATTTCCCTTTAAATGGTGAAATAGGAAATGCCTCTTTGCTTATGTTTCCTGAGAGCTGTTGATAGAGAGATTATCGTTCTCATTTTCTTGAATAAAAATCTATCCTTCCTAGTAGATTGATAAAAAACAATGTTAACTGTATCTGGCACAGTATAGTTGATCAGCAACATAAATTCCTATGTAGTTACGGTGTTTTTTATTTTACAGAAGTATTCTCTGTTGTGTGTGTATATTTTCAGATTGTGATAAAGTAGTATTTATCCTGATTGAGAATTGAATTTGAGTTGCAGAGAAATGGACTTCACTGTGATATGTGCAATTAAGGGAGTTGGGAAGTTTGTAAAAGTGTTTCCACCAACTACAGTGAACTTAAAATCCAGACACTATTGAATGTCAAATTAAAGATGCCTTATTTCTTAAGTTACTCAAATATACTGCCCTGCACTTTGGTTCACAGATGAAGGATAACAGCAGTTAATTTCAATGCAAGAGTTTCAGTTCTCTTGTGAAAACTAGTATTTTATAAGACAGAGTTTTGTCCCTGTATTATTAAAATGTAGTGCTAAAAGTAGACACTTCTTCCTGCTCAGCTGTAACCTTTGTAAGAAGGAAAATCTGTCAAATATACAGCTAACTTTAATTTCTCAAGTCCTACTCCCTGCCTGAAATTTTAAAGGGAAGTTTTCAAATCAGTTTTAAATGTAATTCCAGATAAGGTAACTTCTAACGTGGTTGTCCTGGAAGAATATTTATTTTAAGTAGACCTAATAATCAAAATGTGTTTTAGCTTAGGTAAAAGCTTGGAAAGGCCAGAGATTGTTATATTCCTTTCTCTCAGAGTATCCCAGAAGATTCCCATTCTATGTTCCAAACTTTAATGATCCATAAAAATTACTGTATGCTTGGGATGGATGACAAAGTATCCAGTTTCTTACTTTGCCTCTGAGACAAGCATGCACCCTCCTGAAAAATAGCAATTTCAGCATGACTTTGAACTTATCCTTGACAGCATCTTATTCTGAACGCAGTTTTGTCTCAAAGGGCCCTAGTGGACACATGGTTGCCCTCAAAGATTTAGGTCTCATTGACATCTGGAGATGATCTCACTGTGATCGCTCTCTCTCATCTTCCACCAATCTTCCCTCATAGAATTTCCAACTCATTTTTCTCATGCAGGCATTATTATGCCCAGAATTCATCTATGCAGTATTTTTGCCTCCTCAAAGAAATGGTAATAGCATGAAGTTAGGATTCACTGTACAGAGTCTGTTAGCATGAATTCTGAAAACTGTTTTCTTCAGAAAGCTTTGCTTGGGCTCTGCTAGCCACGTTAGTCTTCACTGATCATTACTACTTCATCTTTCATAGCTGCCCTTGCTATTTCTTGTCTGCTTCTTCCCACCTTTCTCAGACTTTCAAAAATCTGTTGAAGTTATTATGCCATTCTTTCCAATCTCTGCTTTTCATTTGTAGATAGTAACACTCACAAAAAGCTGTTGCAAGTTAATCAAATCACACAATCACAATGTTAACTTGTGCTTGTTTGTCCTATTCATTGCTTTTCACAATATGTGTGTAGAATGGAAACTCTGGGGGTGAGAGTCAATTGAAGAACAAGCATGGATGCATAACTTTGCAAATGAGTCAATAGATACTGAATGAGATCTCCAAGCACCACTACAGCTAAATAGAAATTCTTCATCTTTGTGTATTATCTTTATATTTTCATCTTTGTATATTATATACACTTTATCTATGTATATTAAGTTCAGCTTAAGTAGATTTAGAAGTTAAAGGGAATTGTTTTCTCTTGTTTTTCTTTCTTTCTTCTTAGTGTTTATCCTAAGAATAGAAACACATTTTGCATTTGCATGGCTCAATTTTATGAAGAGACCAAGTCTGCAGTTTCACTTACACAGATGACAAACAAGGACAGGCTGTGTCTCTTCACAGTGTCCTTCTGTTTGTATAGCATATCAATTATTGTTTTCCAAAAATAAGATTATCTAAAAATTATGTGACTATAACTGTTCACCTACATAAGAGTTCTCTGTCAGTGTATCAAAGCAGGAAGATGAAGAGTAACCCCTGAATTATATTAATACACAAGATGAATAATGATTAAGAGGCAGAGAAGTAAAAACTGATCCTCTATAAAATTTTGCTGGAATTCATATTTTTTAACTGAAATACAGGAGATTTTTGACATGTGCTTTCAACAAAAATCTAAGCAAGAATTATCAGTTTATGAGCCGCAGTTATGATGAAATTGCTTCATATATTAAATAACTCAGCTTTCTTATTCCTCTTTGTATTAGCATGATTGAAGGCAACCAGCAGAAATATTCAATTTGAAACAATCATTTTGTATTTACTGCATTTAGTTATTCTGTTGATTCTTACTGCTTGGTATTGTTTAACACTGTCCTTTGCTAACCACAAAGTATATGCAGACATTTCTATGTGTAATTATATGACTTAATGAACAATTCTTCAATTTTTTTTTCTTTTTGCTTTTGCTAGAAAATTGTGGATGATAAGTTAGTTATTTACAAGATAATTATTTACATATGGCTTTTCGTCAAGCAACATTTGGAAAGAAATTAGCATGTAACTAAAATTTCAAAAAACAATTTAACATTGTTTTGTTAGTTAAATTACATTAAATGACATTATGTTGGAAGCATAAGAAGTAATTTGTCAAAACATGCTTCGCATTTGGTATGAACTGATTTATTAAGCCAAGGAGTGTACACAGTTAGTATACTGAACTGATCGTTTCTCGTTACCATTTCCTTTAATTTTTCAGAAGTAGTAGAACTCGTCTTCTGACACCTTGTTTTTAATCATCAGTTTCTTTCCTGTTAAAAATTTTACTTTCTTTCAAAACCCCAACCATTTTTTAACTTGTAATGGATGACTTACTTATCTGAGTAAGCTGAGAGAGTCATAAGAAGTTATTTGCCCTGTTAAAACTCTGATGCAAAGTATTTCATCCAAGTTGCTGACCTCTAACTTTATTAGCAAATGTACTACTTCACTTATTATAATGAATTTAACTATCAGATTTACTATGTTGTTATAAAGCTGAACATTCCCATTAAATAATCTTTATTAAATAAAAACCAAACCAAATATATGAGATTTCATTCAATCAAAAATACTCAAGCAAATCTAATGCTACAGATTCATATTTTTCCAATTATACAGTAGAAAGTCATGCTTGGCACTAAAATTACAGGGAGTGCTGCCAGAATGTCTATAATTATTACTTAAGAAACTTTTCTAATTCAAACCTATCATATCCAGATTTTTGTGTAACCTGTTGCAATCAAAATATCTGTTTATTCATCAAAGACATCCTCAGTGCATGACACTGATGTTCAAGCATCCTGCTGGCCTTTGAATCTCACACATCTCCTTGTTGATAAAGTCATATCTAAGAAGCAACTGCTCCCATCTCAGCTCAGCAGTCTGCATCTGAAGGGAAAAGATGCTGTCATAAGGTGAGCTGGGTCTCAGAGTCCCTATTTTACACCAGTGGAAAACAGCATTTGCTTGTTGTTACTGATGTCAGGCTTAACTCCAAATCTTGCAGAGCAAAGTAGGATATCTGAAAACCACCTTTGAAAAGTTACTCAGCACGTGCAGTAAGTACTTCAAGGCTGAATGTTAATCAGTAGACACTGAGGAAACTATTACAAGAGGAGAGGAGAAAGTAGGGCTGAAAGAAAGTTAGCATCAGTTTTAATGGAAGTAATGTTTGTACAAGAATAAACTGATTAGATTTAGGCAAGTCTTAATGTCACACTAGGCTTATGTCACTTGCCTACTCTACAAAATATTTCTGCAACAAACAAAGGAAAATAATACTGATTTGGAAGTTTCACAATGAACTGTAAATACTCTTGTGTAGTGTAATATCTAATAATTCTGCAACATTCATTAATTGTTATTATTCATTTGATTTTTATTACTCATGATGTTTTCAGGGACCTGAGCAGTCAATTATTCCAGCACTGGCAAGACTTCCATGTTGTAAAGTGAAAGCATTTTATGTGGAGAAATCAGAAAGCAAACATATGACTCAGCTGTAACTGACACACCTCTACTAAAACTGCTGCCACCACTTGCATTTGCCAGCCCTGAATATGGCTCACAGGAAGAAAAAACAATATAGCCCAGCCATTTTGTACACTCACTTTCAGACACTACGTTTCGTTATTATGTTTCACAGCTGCTTTTCGGCATTGTGAGCCGAATGCTTCATTGTGATCTCTTCTGTATTAATTAAGAGTCCCTTTACAGACCAATTTTTTGATGATGCATTTGTGATATATTTACAGTCTGCATACTGCACAAATACACTTCAGTCTTGTGCTGAAGCACCCACTGCACTGTTGTCCATCAATTTTCTTTTTCATCATTTATTCTCTTTTATGTCATTTGATGATGTTTCTTCTTAAAGGATTATGGAAATGCCAGAGGATTATGGGACATCTGGCAGAAAATATATTTGGTATGGAAAGCAATGCTAAGGCACATATTAATGAAATTAATTAAATAATTAGTAGTAGATATTAGTGTCTGTAGGGATAAGTGGATGTGGATACATTTACATTTACAGCAACAAAAACAAATTTCATTTTTTGTGGACATTTGCTAAGTATTGACTAAACACAGCTAAACTGAAAGAATATTCATTATTAGTGAAAAGCTCACTCATTTAGAAAGTAATTTCTAAATGAAATCCTTCTCTGGCTGTAGCTGTTATTTCTTTTGTTTGGCCTGCCTCCAGATGGGAAATAGCTTAGACCAGATCTATCCATTAGACAACATTGACATCTGTCTTGCGGGTAGAAATATGAGAAGGGAGGATGACTGTTGTCTCATGCATGTGCTGAAATATGTGAAATTTTAAGAGAAGCAAATTCACCTTATGCCCTTGGATTACATGAATTATTTACAAGAGGTCACTATAATTTTGTCTATATGTATAAGCCTGTAACATTTCTTTTTCTACGTAATTTGTCTGTAAAAAAACTGCTAGTACTAGCTAGTGCACTTTATTAATGTTCACAGTAATTTGAAAGTACTTGATAGTTATGCAGTAATTTGGTTTCTGATGATACCAGGCATTTCCCATGCAGTTAGGTGTATTTCTGAGTTTAGGAATACATCTATAAAGTGCACATTAATTATTCAATATATATAAGAAGCCTTTGTAAATAGTATTTCAGAAGCTAATATTCATGTGCCTCATTTCATGCATAATTAACTACATACCTTGTATCTATAGTAATATGTATACTTATCTAGCATGTCACTATAGATGCAAGTTTAAAAAAATACCCATACTTTAATGTAATGAATAAAATGAATGTAGATATGTTCAGGTGCAAAGTTAGGTAGAGATATGGCCTCTGCCTGTTCCATTTGGTTAGTGAACCTAGAAGTCACTTGTTTTTCTAGTTGCATTCAAGTGGAAAGACAACACGATGTCTAAGAACACCAAATCGGAAAAATAGGAAGGGTGATACTTATTCTGAGATCATATGATGTATTTCTTCACCATTCTTCTGCAGAGTGTTCAAGATAGCTTTAAGAGGTGTTCAAGTTAGCTGGTGACTTCAGGACCAGTAGCAGTCAAGCCACTGGGCAGAATCACTCTGCTGAACTATACATCTGCTGGACACTTAGAAATCTGTGATTAGTTCAATTATTCTCAGCTCTGTAGAAATACAAAACAAGAAATAGTTTGTCTGAACAATGCGATGACATTGAACATATTATTTACCTAGGGTTTTTTTGTTTGATCAGACATATAGTAAACATACCGCTCTAAATGTGCTGTAGTCATATCAAGTGATTTGGATGTATTGAAGGGTTTGTTGCACATACAGTGTTGCATGCTTCCTCGCCACCACACAGACTCTACTTCCAGTACCTTCACATGCTGTTTTATATGTATCTTCACATGTTGTTTCCACACATCATACTCATGTATTACTTTGAAATTTATTGTCGTAGATGTTCAAAAATCTGCATATTAATCCAATGTTTGTTTGAAGGAAACAAATGTAAGTTATTTGAAGTGCAAGTCAGTATTCACTGTTTTAGCCCTGCATAACTAGAAGTAATAGTAGATACAATGATTTGTCAGTTTACAATGCTGATTCATCCTGCAGTTTCAGGAAAAACAACACACAGAGAACAGAGGAAGCTCTTAAAGGGTAAAGACGGCAGGATTATATGCAATTTCTGTTTCTCTTAAATGAGCAAACATGCTAAATTTTAATACTAAAAATGAAGCAAAGACTACACAAATCTGCTAGTTATTAACTAACATAAGCACTCACTTTTTCAGTGTTACCTTCTCTTTGTAGATCCTTCATACCAGACTTGTGCATATCTCTTCTGTGAGGAGCAAGGATATTCAAACACAGGGGTAGAATAATTTAAAAAAAAACAAAACAAAACAAAACAAACAAACCCTTGAAATAAATTTTTTTTTGTTTAGGATCTTCTGCTAAAATTGTTATATTTTATATAGAAATTGAATTTTTCACAGTAAATCCAATGGCTAGCTTACATCCTGTATACTCATGATTCCCCACCTATACTTTATTTCCTCCACATGCAATTATTTTTCCTGTTATAGATAAATTATCAACAACTAACAAAACTATTTATGTTAGCTCAGATATTGTAACATATCTTATAAAGTTATACAAAACTTTATGTGGCAGTTCAAAGCTACTACAAATCTTTCTTTACAATTCAGCTTTTCATAATATGTTTTTCTTTGAACTTGCACTGCAGTGCGGAAGATGAGGAGAAGGCTCTACTGATATTTGAAACACATCAAAGGCTCAAGAAACTAAACATTCAAGACAGATGCTTTTGTTAACCTGTGCTGTATCTCATTTCACCATCTTTAGCAGCATATACAGCTCCAGAATTTGAGAGCCTAACTGTTTTTCTACTTATTAATGTGAAAATTTGATACAGTAGGAAGTACTTGTTTCTGGAAGGAAATTTCATTTTCTACAACTCTAATCTGAAAATACAGCTTTGGGGGGAAAAAAAAAAGAACAGGAAAATAGACAGCAAGTTGCTAATATGCAATATTTTTTAGAGTTCTTATTTTTATGGAAAGATCCATAACATCTACTCTCACTGCTTATGTCACAGCCTGTTGCATTTCCCACTGAAGAGAGAATAGTAACTTGCACTTTCAGCATAACTCACTTCTGTCCAAGAAAGGGATGAGTCTTGGTTTAGATGCATCAATATACGGAGAATATTCATCCACTACCTTCCATGGCTTGTATCAAAAATTGGCCAGAATTTCTCATTAAATTGTACTTGATTTCTAAATGATTTTTTTTTTGCTTTGTCTTCCATTGGTTGATCTCTGCTCAGTCTCTGGATATTTTATACTAGGCAATCATTTCTTTAAAATAACAAAACAATCAAACAAACAAAAAAAGAAAAAAAGCAGTAATCTCAAAATAGAAGTAATCCTAGGAATGAAAAAGATCTGCCAGTATGACTAACATCAAAACCTTCACAACAGAAGCCCAACTTTACTTTTGGGTTTTAAGTACGGTGTTGGAAACAGAAAGAGAAAGGGAAGTTAGACCTCCCCATTCCATATGTGGAATGCCCCAGCTGCTCTCCCCCTGAAAGTCCTATATGTATCAGTATTTGACTGTATGTTTTCATGAAGCAAAATGATAATAATGGCAATGATAATCTAATAAATTGGCTAATTAATGTGAAATCAATCGGCTAATAAATGCTGTACTCTACTGCATACTCTCTAAGTTATCCACGGGTCCATTAGCCTTCTACAGGTTGTCTTTACTTCTACTCAAGAAATAGACTTGTTAGTTGGAAGATCTGGGTCCTATTCCCAATTCTGGTTTGTAACCACAAATCTGTTACAGTACTTTACACGTACTGTTTTTCATTTGTATACCTCTCTGAGTATACTCATCTCTAAATATTCCCAGGTCTCAGAATATAATATACCACTGGGATTTTCTTATCTTATTTTAACTGAAAATGGGCATGCACCAGGACTGTCAGTTTTAGTTTACTCTATTATAGTTAAAGTAGCAGCCTTTAATCATTACCAGCAATATTAGTGCCACTACATTGTTTACATCTTAAGTATGCTTCTAATTTTCCCATTCAAAGGCAAATTGTTGGTGATATTTTAATGGGTTTTTTTTAGGTAGCTAATGCCAGAATGTAAGGTTATGATCTTGATCTGAATACTTCCCAGATGTGTGGTAAGGTGAAAGGTGGAGCAGCTAACAGAACCTGACTTCCTATGTGTGTTAGTCAAAGTCAAGTGAATTCTAAGTCAGGCATAATTAGAGAATGAGACCCTCAGATGCATTCACCTTCACAACTCTTTGAGATGAAAGCTTAGTATTTGGGTGAATGTAACATAATCCACATGTTGGAAGAGAAATCAGAATCAGCTGCCACTGTCTTCTTGCATGTGTTTTACAGTGTCCCATTAGCCACTTTCTTGTCAAAAGTCAGTAATCTTCTCAAAGCTTAAGGTTTTTAATTAATTTACAGTGGAATTAGGTCCAGGTTTGAATCTAATGCCAGTTCTACCCCAGTGACATCCACTGAGGTTTCACTTTGCATATGGCAGACCCAATTTTGGAAGAGATTTTTGATGGAAACTAAGGATCCTCAGTGATAGAAGCTTGCATAGCTCTTTTCCACACATGAGAGATCATAAAAATACCACAGAGGAGAAATAGAGCAACTTAACGAATCTTGGAACATGGCCCTGTTCTGAGCAGGGAGATCAAGAGATTTTCCCATCTTAAATTGTAATATGAATCAAAAAGACATCTAGAAATCTTTTCTATGACACACAACAGTGGAATCACCTGATACGTAAAACAGTTAAGATAATTAGAGCAGTTTACTCTGTGTAAACATTGTGGCTTTACTGGATGAAATTCTGATATGGAACTCAGATATTCAAGTTCTATTTCAATCTGCTGTTATTCTGCAAAACAATCTCCTGATTGAACGTAAGTTACTGGCTTCTAAACCTGATCTCTGGTACTTAATGATACTGGAATAAGGGTCACAGGTTTTCAGGAATATTGTATTATTTACACTATTATGTACAAAATGGGAACATGTCATTCAGCACTATGTCTATTAAAAGTAAATAGAAATAGTCTTTTTTAATGCACACAGATCAGGACTATTTTATGAGGCCTGAGTAAGAAGACGTCGCTGAGTATAATAAATCCATTAGTCATTTGTTTTAGTCCACCTATTTCCAAGTATTAATCCAGATTTCTTGAAGAAGAAAGGTCTATGATGGGAGAATGGGAAGAGCACAAAGCTGTACCAGGTGAAGTTCAGATTGGTCATTAGTAAAAATTTCATTACCATGGGGGTGGTCAAAAACAGGGCCTGGGTGACTGCTGACAGCAGTGAGTACCGGGTTTTGCCAGCTGATATCTGCAGCAGCAGCATCAATATCTTTGAGATTCTTTCAAAAACTTGACAGAACTTGCACCAGATAATAGAGAACTAAGAAATTGTTTTGCTAAACTGGAATATTTATTCTCTGATTTATTCAAAATTTTATGGGACACCAGCTACAGCTCAGTGTATACACGAAACATACGTGATATGGAAATTACAGATCACTTGCAAATAGTGTCAGTATCACAGTGATGTTTCTCTGCTGTCATAAAGAAGGGAATATTTGTAGACTAATTGCAAATCATATAAATATATCAAAATATGCAATATAGTTTATACCTCGATACAAAAACTAATTTTCTTCTAGTTTTGTTATTGTCTGCTTTCCCTGGGGGCTTGTACCTTTTTGTAGGCAGCTGACAATGTCATTGGAGGCACAGAGTGGGATCAGGCAGCCCAATTTCTTTGTAGCAGCATGGAAGTGAGTTAGAGTGAGTTAGAATTGTGCAGTTGGATGACAATAGATTTAGTAGTGCCTTGTAACTTTTGATTGTTGTGTTATTTTATACACAGCAAGGATCTTCCAGAGCGTGGTCTTGGCGCATGCAGATTTCAAGCAGCATAATAAATAAAGTAAATAAATAGACTGACAGTTTAAAGGCAGCTACTGTGATTCTCAGTCGAATATTTCAGCTTACTCTTTTTGTATGAAGCTGATTTATAAAAAAATTTTTGTTGTTGTTGTTTTTGTGACTTCCATAAGGAGAGAGGAGAGGATTACAGTGTGGATTTAAGGAGAAAAAGAGGCCCTAGAAATGGTGAATAAAATGAGAATAATTTATCGGAGGTAGGCAGGGGAAAAAGGACATTGAAAATAATATTTACAGAAGTGTTTCTGTGAAATTTGTGCCTCAGTTATTAGAACACTTACTGTCTGTAAACCTAATTTTTGAAAGAAGTCCCATAGATATCTAACACTTGTAGCTGGGAGTCAAGCTTTTGGATTCTGAACCCCAAGTTCAATAAGATTTACCAGTTCCGACTGGCTTCTCAGTAGCCAAAAGTGTTGAATATTTCAGGAGGTCACATGTGCACCATGAACGTTATATTTCTGTGCATTTCTGAAAGTGCTGGACATGCTAAGCAAATACTATACAGAACACTGTGTAACAAGTGCAACATTTCATTGACTACTTGTAGGTAAAAACATCTGTTCTGGAAGACATCACACACTCCAAAGCATCTGCAAAGAATATAGAGAAATTTCACCACCCTTATTAAAATTTTTCCTTAATACCAACTCTTAGTTTTCTGTCTTGTTGAGCCCACTGTTTCTTCTCCTCTTCGATGGAGTATTCCTCTCCTCTTTTAGGTACTTGGAAGTTTCTCATATGCTTACTCTTTCGAATCTCTTCTTCTTAAGATAAACAAGATTAATTTATTTCACTTTCCTTTTCAACATGTCACAATGCTAGTTGTCCATCTTTAGACACATCTTGAAATGAGCACAGAGCCCAATTTATACATTCCAAGTGCTGCATGCAATAGAAAGATTTTCTTTTGTTTTACTCCCTCTACCCATGCTCAGATGTTTTAGGGAGACGCTTGTTTTTCATGCTGTTCACTCAAGTCCAGACTGTGGACAAATAGCCACACAGAGATTTTTCTGCAAAATCTTTTTTTTTCCACCCTGCATTTGTATTTCCTCAATATCTCATTCCATCCTGGCAGTGAATCATTGACAGTTGTTCTTTTAATAAACTTTTCTAGCTTGATTTTCATCGCACTTAAAATACAGTTTTATGTGTTCTTAGTGCATTTGAGATAATGCAATGTGATAGGGTCAAAAGCCTAACTAATTAGCTCTTTTCAAGATATGAGCAGTTACACTGTCATAAAATGAAATTTATTTGACAGAATTTGCTCTTGACAAATTTGTGTTGGCTGCTTCTCCACTTCTTTCCGTTTCCCTATATGAGAGGATGTATATGTATAAACTAAAAGGCAAACTCACCGTTTCAGACTAAAGGTCAGTCTGATTTCCTGCTTTTGGCGTAGCAGTGGCAGAAGCCCAAAAAGAAGAGCACATACAATGACAACTGCCTATTATGCTTTTCCAGTATCTATTAGTATTCAGTTCAGACACTAATGTTGGTATTCATGTCCTAGAACTATATTTCTTTAGTTAATTGTTTGAATTGCTCTCCATGTATATTGACATCCCACCAATGTCTGCTTTTATCTACCAAGCAGAATGTGAAAAAAATAAATTATTTTGTTTTCAGCATCTAGCCAATAATTTCATTTGAGAGACATCATAGTTTTCCTTTCTTCACCTTCTCAAAGTTGCCCACAATTCCATTGCTCAATTAATTTCTGCTACACCCTTAAAAGCCTAAATTTCAATCATTTCTCAGGCTTATTCTTATTTCTGACCATGCATGTCCCTCTTTTGTCTAGATTCGCTACTATTATTCTCTCTTTTATGAGATGAGAGACTAGGCAGCCTGCATGTTCAAAATGGAAGCACAGACAGATTAAAACACTTCATATTTTCTATTTCCTAAAAATTCCTTATTCCTTTTCTGTACTTTCCTAAATTTTTGTTTCTACTATCTGTTATATGACTGAGGAGTGGTAGTTGAGCCATAAGCTGTAACATTTCATTTTTATGAAATCAACATCACTCTTCCCTATGTGCACTTTACAAAACCCATCTATGTTTAATTTTATCTGGTATTTTACTGCCTTGTCAGCTGAAATCCTGTAATATCTCTGCATTTGCTCCCAGTTGAGGACAAACTGCAAAAAACTTTAAGTGTGACTTTTCTGAAAAAAGTGATTTCTTATGTTCTCTATTTTTAACCCACTACTTCTTTGTTTATTGCTACCTATAGATCATCTCCACAGCATGTACATAAAAGAGATGATGCCTTCTAGGGAATATAGTTGCCCCATTAATAAGGGTGTGCATAGAAAATTTTGCTCTGGTTTGGTTGCTTTGACTTTATGCATTCTTATGCTGGGCCCTGCAAGAGGAGGCGTACACAACCTTGGCAGCATAAGCAGCACACTGGTGGGATGTGACACAGTCTTCACAACATGTCAGACACTCAGAACTGAACAAACTTACTAATATATCAGAAGGTTTGCCTAAAGTCTTTAGAGGTAATAGTCAGAGTAAATATGTCCCAGGCACTCTCACAGATACGCCAGTCCATTCTAGAAGGTGTAAGTATGACTATCAGACAATTTTAATTAAATGATCGAGGGTCCAGGCGCTCTTTGCAGTGTTAGGCAGTAGCGTAACTAAAGTTACATCTGAATCTGGCATACGAGTGCATAGAGGAGAGCGCCAGCAGTCTGCTTGCCTTAACTTCACATATTCCCTAGCAAGGATTCTGCTGAAATTGCAGGAAAAATCCCACTTACTGTCAGCTGAGGGTTAGATAGATGCCAGTGAGTTGAATGGGATTTTGTGCTGTTAAAATCCAATGAGCAGAAGACTCAATTTAAACATTGTAGGCTGAATAGAAAATGTGGAAAGAATGTACCAGACATTACGTATCCCATTGTCCACTAACTGTACCAAGCATAGCTTTGTATACTCACAATTGCACAGGATTCTGGTGTGTTTCAATAAAAGAGAGAAACAAGAAGATTCTAGCGACCCAGGCCACACGTGCAATTAGATCAGATAATCCTGTGTGCAAAACATGCTTGTTAGCTGTTATCTGAAGATGTCAGTGGGCAAGATGGGAAACCAAATAGAAAGAGACTTGAAGATAATGAAAGCAGAAGAGTGCGAAGTGATTGTGCCCTGCAGATCAGCCTTTTAAGTTTCTGTATAAGACTGACGATTTTGTCATTCTGCTTTTTGATGAGGTGTTGAATGAATGTTTAAGAAGACAGCACTTATCACTGCTCATCAGGAGTTAAAAAAAATTGTTTGTACTAGAAGACTGAAGATACCAGGTCCAGCTAGGTTAGAAGACAGTCAAGTATTAAAGATGAAAACACTGTGAAAGACGTATATCAGGTGCTTGTACTATAGCAGGCAAGAGTTTATATCTGTGTGCAAGAGTACAGACCTTATTACTTGTTTTAGTGTTTCAGCATACCATTGATGGTTGAATGAAATTATATGGGATATGTAAGACAAAGTATAAAATCTAACATTAAAAATAAGAAGCTGATAACATAACAAGAATAATACTTGCAGTTACTGAATGGTACCTTTTTCATTGTATGTAATTTAGGATGAATTAAGAATTATTTGTGTCAAAGAAAACAAAAAATAAATAGGCAAAGCAATGAAATCATGATACAAGGTCATCTATGTAAGTAGTTCTTTTAAGCTAATATACTATCGGCCATCTTCTTCTGCATTAACAACTTGCAATGAATTTCTCAGTCCATTCACAGTCTCTTTATTTACTCCAAGATCATCCATGCTGATATTATTTTTTTCAGTAAATATCTCGTCTGAAAAACTGAAGACAGTAGTTCATTGGCAACGGATTCTCCAGAGTTATGAGCTTCTCATAGTCTTTGACAATGTTAAATTATAGACCCAAATTATATGAAAACGAGTATTAGGAGCAAAGACCTATCTTTCATTTTGTCACATCCAGAGCAGTCAATAAAATAATTTGGAGAAGAAAAAAGCTGTAAAGGACTAATATGAAATGCTGTTTGCAGTCATTTACTGATAACTGATTCTAATAACCCTTTCTGTACAGCTGCCCCAATCTATTCTTCCAAAATCTTCATTCTGTTCCCTCAATCATTATGATGTTTCTTTTTAAAAAAATGTTACTGTTGTGACCAAGCTATATTGGGATAATTTATGACACTGTAGATGAACACTACTGAAAATATTTACGAGTAACTGCCACCTAAGATAATTACGTGAAAAATAGTGATCACTATCGCTGTCCAGGGGTTGTCTTACATTATAAACAAACAGATCCCATATATGAAGTACCTTTTTTCCTGTGAGAAACAAAAACACACATAAAGCATTAGAACCAACAACTAATTGATGTGGCGAATTAGTGCATTTGGCAAGATTTTTACGTAGAAATACAGTAGTAGCAGGATAGCACTAGAATCTGTACCTAGCCATAAGTCCCAAAGGAGCCTTTAGAACTCCATGATTTTCCATTTTACCCCAAATTTAGGTCATTTTGTTCATACAGCTTTAGAAGAGGATCCTACCTTCTGGCTGTGCAGTGTAAATTCCCAGCTTTGGTGCTACGGTTATGCAGTAAGTTTCTCTTTGTCTCCCACCTTACACAAGAAGATAAGTATTTGAGAATAGCAATTGAGAGATATTTTCCAATCTCACTGTACTGTATAACAAGGAGTTGAGTTGAGATCTATCACAACAAATTGAAAATAATTCTTTATTATAAGATTCCTAAATAATTCTATTAAAAATAATAATTAAAAATAATGAGAGAAATGTTCTCTCGTTGTTCTTTCATGTTCATCATGCGCTGCTCAGCCCTCTTGACTAGAATAGCTAAAACAGTCTCAGTAGGAGGCAACAGACCTGTCTCTTGGATAAAGACTGTTGAGAGAGGAGCATCAGAGGCCACCTGCAGCACACTGTTTCATACATCATACAGCACAGATACAACATCTCATTGGAATACCTTTTATTTATCTGACTTCATTAGCACCCAGGCTCATTTCCATCTGCTCTTATCTGCTAGTGCCTAAGTGCCCCATTATATATAATTTGTGCCCAAAGTTTTAATATAGTGTGTTTGCTAAGAGCTTATAGCTGAGCATTAGCTGACTGCCTGAGAAGTAAAGACCTGCCTTTCTTGAGACTGTAACTGAAGGAGAATTATTTCTCTAGTCAATAACCATTCATTTTGAATGTTTCATTCACCATGACATTGGCTGTATCTTATCCTTTCCTTGTGTGTTAGGCTGGGCAATAAATGGAAAGTTTCTTCCAATTCGCTCTCTTATTGAAATTGAAATTAGTACAAATGGTAAAATGCAGGAGGTGAATATAATATTCATGAATGTGAAAGATAAAATGGGATTCCGCATAGGTTACAAATGAGCAGCTCCATACACCTTTGAGGAAATGTATTGAGCAGTATTGGTATCTTAGAAGATTTGCACTATCTTATGTATTTTGATGGAGACATAAAAATTTAAGTCTTGGAAGAACTCCTGAGTGCCTGGTCCTGTCTACTAAATGGAGACATAAACAGTCTGCCAAGTTTCGATTAGGATTTGGATTGGTATCCAAGTTTCCTTATAAAGACATGAAGTAATCTTTCTGCTCTATTCAGTACCCATCAGACCTTAGTCA
Organism: Centrocercus urophasianus; assembly: GCF_019232065.1. Classification (NCBI taxonomy): domain Eukaryota; kingdom Metazoa; phylum Chordata; class Aves; order Galliformes; family Phasianidae; genus Centrocercus; species Centrocercus urophasianus. Next base: position 12,996,472 of record NW_024884811.1, read on the forward strand.
GAATACTGGTCCAGTCTTGGGCACCTCACTTTTAAAAAAATTAGCTGTTGGAAAGAGACCAGAAAGAAAGCAATAGGAGGTCTAGAAAACAGGAATGACTGCAAGAACTTGATTGTTTATTCCTTATGGTTGGTTTGTTTTATATTGAAAGCTTATTTCCAAGCCAGACCATTCCAATGATTTTGTTTACAGTGCTTCTCCACAGTTATATTTGGAGGGTTGGTGATCTTCAGCGCAGAGGCAGAGGAAAATATTAGGGGGAAGGGAGGGCTGGAAATCCTTAACTTGCCTCTGTCAACAGAGCTAACAAACCAGGTAAGCACAACAATGCATCTAACCATATATATCAGTTTGGGGTGTTCTGTTTTCGTCTTTTTTTCTCTTGGTCTGTGAATTACTACAATAACTTGGTCAGTTTGAGTTATCAGTTATAACTCCTCTATCCCAGAAACAGTTCAGACAATTAACTCTGACATTTGGCAGCCTGAAGTCTTCAGATTCTTACATTTTCCATCAACATTCATAGAGCTAGCAGTACCTATTCTTGTCTTGGCTCAAAGCATGTAGCTCAAGAAATCTAAACTATGATTGGTATAGATACATATGTTTGGCTTTATAGCCACTCCGTCTTCATAGCATAAATTAAATTTAAAGAAGGAAGAAAGAGCCTTTGTCATCTTCTCTCTCTTTAAATAACTCCAGCAGTACTGTGGAGAAAAGATGACATGATTGCACATAAGTGATGAAAGTGAGGGACAAGGTGTCCCTAAAAACTAATCTGAGCTCAAATGAAAGCATAGATGTGTTCTCTTGCATTCACTTTGGTTAAGTTTCACATCTGACTTTTGACATCTAGCAGAGAAAGCGCTGGTATTCAGAACTGCCTATTTCTTCACTGACTAGTGGATAGAATTCATTTTTAATTACATGTCAGAATGTATTTCACATGCATGTCAGGATTGCTTCCTGACATTCAGCTACATGAAGTAGCTAAATTTAAGCTCCTCTTTTGCTGGCTAACAGATCTTACTATTGTATCAAGATTTTCTCTTCGTATGTACAATAGTGTTTCCATCTTTCCCTTTACTTAAGTGTACAGAGCAGCTTTGGTTGAGTGGTCCTTGTTCTGTTCTGGAATCAAACTCATAAAAGGAGTAGATAGGAAAGGAGGAGAAGATTATTTTCCTTTAATCCCTCTGTGGATCTGATAAAGAGCTCCAATAATTAGTCTTTTTTATGGTCCTTGTGCACAATGGATGTTTCGTGATTTATGCCAATACTGTTCTCATGCAGGAGGGCTCTGAAGTCCTGTTCCCACAGTCTTTCAGAAGTTTGGACATTTATCTCAGGCTTATCAACATGCATCAGATGTCAAAAACCTCATGGGACATTCACATTTTGGCTACATTTGATCTAACTATGACATATCAGAAACTTTCTTTGTGGTATTTCAATGTTTGAACATCTGATTTAGAGAAGGAAGGGTTGAGGTCTCAACAAATATTAAATAATAATAAAAAGCACCAAACTGATTTTAACTTCAAATAAAATTTTGGTTTTAAGTTGAAGCTTAGGTTGTAGTTCAAGTTGTTGCTTATTTCAGATTTCTGTCTGTAACTTTTGTGTTGCAGATTTATACCTGAAGCTATACTTCACATGCAGCCACAAAATTCAGAACATTACATTTTAGTGGAACTACTTTGCTTGATTGAAAGTGCTTCCAAAGGCAGCCCTTGTATATGCCATTTTATTTTTCGTAGGTTTATTTTCTGCTCCATAATCTTCTTCTTTCTGAAGTCAACAATTATTTAGCAAAACAAATAAAAAATAGGAATGTGTTCTGATTTGGAGATGTTTTCAACATGCCCTCCACAGAAGTAAATGGTGGAAGAGGAAGGAAACAGACTCAGCAGCCTCTCATTCCTTAGCATTTCACTCTTTTCTTGTAAGACCTCATCCAATCAATCTTCTCACTTCTTTAAAAAATCTGTTTTCAAATCACCTGTTAAGAACAGGTTTTTGAACAGTGAAATCTTCAACATGATGCTTTATCATCTACTTTGCGTGATCCAAGCCACCATCAGTCAAAAGAGCCCTCCCAGAGACCATCCATGGATGTAGACCAAGCCAAACATCTCACAACTCAGGTTAGAGGTGTGTCGCCAAGTCTCCCTCTCTCTAGCTCCCAGTTACCTGCCAAGAGCAGCAGCTGCCCTCACAGGCCCAGCAGTTTCTTGCCATCATTTAGGTAACGGAAAACTTTCAGATACTCTCAGTTATCATCACATACCATCCAACTGAAATCACTCTTCATCTCCAATATTTATTCACAAGAACTAAAACGAACAGGAGGGACTGGCTGTGGATTTCCATATATGTGGCATCTTGTCTGAGATGGCAAGACTCTGAACAGGGGAGGATGCAAGATATCTCTTTTCCTGTACTTTAAAACTAGCATGGCAAACATACAGTGCATTTTAGGAACTTACTTTACACAGGACAAAGAAAAATGGCCACTGCTTCGCACTGCAAAGTTCAATTTGGCCCCAGAATCATGTGGTTCTTATTACATGGCGTGATTGAGTATCGATAATGTATCTTGTACCATGTCACGTTTACTGTTTTCTAACAAAGGAAAAACCTTATTGCAGACTCCCATTACCTGAAGGGGGCCTACAGAAAAGCTGGGGAGCAACTTTTCATAAGGGTAGTTAGCGATAGGATGAAGGAAAATGGTTTTAAACTAAAAGAGGGTAGATTTAGACTAGATATCAGTAAGAAATTATTTACTGTGAGAGTGTTGAGATACCGGAACAGGTTGCCCAGTGAGGTTGCAAATGCCCTCTCCCTGGAAGCATTTCAGGCCAGGCTGGATGGGGTTCTAATGGGAGGTGTCCCTGCCTACAGCAGGGGGCTGGAATTAGATGGTCCTAAAGGTCCCTTCTAACCCAAACCATTCCGTGATTCTATGAAGAAATTGCCTGACATAATTTCAGGATGTTGTAGGATGTTATGTAAATTTTTTGCTTCATATCACTGACATTTTTATGAAAGCATAAGAAATTTTGAATTAGAGTTCAGAATTATGAAAGAGTTGTTTTTGTTGTTGTTGTTGTTGTTTTGTTTTAAACAGTCCCTCTGTGTGCAGCAAGACAGCTTTTTTTTACTTTCTCATTTATATAATGATCACTTTTATAAACCGTAAAAATACAGTTTATTTAAGTTAAATATATTTGGGTTCCACTGGGAGTATTCCTAGCCCTTGGGACCTGTAAATACAGCACATGCATAGCTACAGGGCACATCTCTTGATATTTAAAATGTTTCTAATTATGTTGAGATGGAAATGGTTTGGATATTGAAAGCCATGCTTTTACAGTGGATGTGGTCAAAGGGGATTAGTTACAATTGTTAAAGTTTACAGAGTAATGGCTGTAAAATAATAGTGTACTATCTGTTTTAAAACCATAACGGAATCCACAATGTTTTTCTGTCCTCTTTTTTTAACTTGTAATTCTACTTTTCTTTCCACACTCCTAAAGAACATGAAACTAGAAATTAGTAACTACCGACTAGATTTTTCCCCCTGAAAATATTTTTTATTGCTCATTATCAAATCTCATTACAAATGAAATTACTCAATAGAAATTATTTACTTTATTAATTTAGTATCTGATGATGCTGAGAACAAAATCAGATACAAAAAGTGTATTAGTATTTGAAATACTGTTTCTGATTCTGTCTTTACAGAAAACTAACATGAATTCCAAATATGAAATGACATAGGCTAGAATACAAAAACAGCAAGTTCAAGTTAACTTGGGTGATTTACTTGGTTTTTACTTGAAAAAATTTACTCTCTATTCAGTGGTTTGACCAGGCTTCTAAAGATTGATTCTGAAAATGAGAAGGAAAATGACTTCTGAGATGACTGAAGATGAACTAAACATAAAACAGCTATCTTTATAATGAGAAAAACAAAAGGTCTGAAGACAAGACCTCTACTAAGAAGGATGGGAAACGTAGTTTTTAAATTATAAGTACCTAAGAAATGATTAACTAAATGAATTAATACTCATACCAAATCTACTCAGTTTTCATGAGTGATGGGCTAAAATCTCCATTTTAAGAGAGAAGTGTTAGACGTCATACATTTGCAAAAGATTATTGAAATTAATGTTTCTAAGGCTATTCTCTTAAACAAGATCTGCCAATAAAATCTAGGTGAAAGTCTTATATAGAAAACCAGTATAAGGAGCTAACAGTTTTTTCAGTGTTGGTCTGAACAGGGCCATCAGGTTCTTCAAGATTCTCTTCGAAGAACCTAAAATTTATGAACAACTTAAATGAAAGAATTGAAAATGCCATCATAAGTGTTGTTGATTCTATTAAATATGGAATAGTTTGCAAGTATTTTGGAGGTCTGAATAAGCACGATGTATTAGAAAAGGGATAGAATAAAGAAAAGACCACTTAACTGAAGCATATGCAGAGTATGAAACTTAATTAGGAGTAAACAAATTCACAATTATATGATAAGTTTGCATTCCTTTCAAATATTTAAGAGTGGTAAATTACAAATTGAGATGAATCATGTTCCTGTGAAGAAGAAAGAAATAGGCATAAATGTATGAAAACGCATATATCTATTGCAGGAAATGTGAAATATTTCTTCCTGTTTCAACACCGGTAAGAGCACTACAGCTGTGCTGCGAGGACATGAATCAGAATGTTTAAAGGTCTAGAAAATCTAAAACCTTTAAGGAACACACGGAAAAACTGGACTAGCCTGGAATACTGAAGATAGTAGGTAGAAAAGTAGATGCTATAACTTCTGAATGTGTAAAAGATTTCTGTCAGGAAAAAAAAAATCTTTTTTCCTGCCAATTTACTGTTTAAACGAGAAATAATGGACTCAAATTGATCCCATCAAAAGATCATGTCAGATACCAGAAAAACATTCTAATGTGAATACTGTAGATAAATCACTTCTAATTTTACAGAAGTGTCTAAGGACAATTCATCTATCAACAATAGTTTTCCTATTTAAGGCCAAGGATTGCACTTGCCATGACATTCTTTCAGCTATATTGTCTATGACTATATATAAATTCTTACTTCCAAACTGTAGCAGGTGAAGAATATTAAACTTTAAAGTGTTTATTCTTGAAAGACAATGGAAATTATCTATATTTTTTATTTCAGTGCTATAGAAGCCTAGTCATGCTACATGACTATCACAGAAACTATGAGGAAAATATAGAAAATTGTGCGCCCTCAGAAAAGTCAGTTTTATTAGATGGTCAATACACTGCAGTTTTATGCTTCATACTGTATGTCTCAATTGCTTTTCTTTACACATTCCTGTTGAATTTAATAATGACTCAAGAATAATGAAATACATATTTTCACCCTTACATCAAAGAGGCTTGATTTAAATCCAGTCTGTTTCAACGTTCTGGAAATTCCTTATCACTTTTGTGTGGAGATCTGTGTCAGATGAGTTGATGCTCTCATATTGACCTCTGGAATTTTTGTCTACATCACTGACACCTATGAAAGGATTCCCATTGCCTTGAGTAGATTTCTATGAAACTCATGAAAGAAATTCCTCAATGAAAATCTGTAAATGTTGCTGAATAATTTCCAATTTAGAAAATAGATAATTGAATGCTTATAATGAGTGCATAACTCCATAAATTCTCCAGGATGTGCACTTAGCAGCAAGGTAGATACATACCAAGCGAGATCCCTGCTGCCCAAGAGGCAAAAGGTCAAGAGTAGAAAATCACATAACATTTTTTAACTTCCAAATACACAAAATATAGTGAGAATATATCCCGGATCAGTAGTTATGAGAACAAACTGATAGTAGTTCTGAAGAATTCAGCTACATTTAGCTGCAGTTAATAGCATAATGTGGTGGAAACAAGTCAGTTACTGTGCTTTATAATTTTAATGTCATAAGATTGCTCATGACTTTCTTTTGGCTGCCTCATTGAAGATGTAATAGCATAGGATATTGTGACCAAACTTTTCCAGAATCATATTAATATATTTTTATATATTCTGTGAATACTTCTGTTACTTTATCTTGGATGTTGTATTGCAGAGTAATATACCATTGTTATTCAAGTGCAAAATTGTTAAAATTAAGTAATTCAATACAAGTTTCATATTTAAACACTGTTTTTCTCCAGCCGCTCTCAGAAGTTTCACATGTGTAGTAGTCTGTTAATCCAATATGGTATGATTGTTACGGGATAATGTGACGAACTATAATTTAGTTTAATCCATTTCAACATATAACAAATAACAATGGCACATTTTTCCGCTATCAGATTCTCTTTTTATTGTTACTAGTGTTGTTAGAGATGGAACCAGCCTAGTTTTACTGATGAGACAGTTTGGGCACACAGATATTAATTTCTGCACTAACATTCTTCTGACTAAGAATCTAAATTCTTCTCATCTTTTTTTGGCATGGAAAAGTCCTAAAAATATTTTACTTAGATGAAAAGAAGACAGTGTTGTATCACACTTTCTTACTCTTTAATGGCTTGTCACCCACATAACCTAAAGCGTTCTACTTAACACTGCTTTAGAGACTTCAGAGCACAACTACTTTAGGGGATAACCAACAGGAGAGAAGCATTGAGGACCGCTGCTCTGTATTAATTCTCTAGCAGAAAATCAAGAAAGAAACTTTGTTTTTTCATTGTTGTGAAAATGCATAACGTTATTAAGTAGAAAAATCAAAATAGCCTTTGGCCAGTATGGGCTCACAGATCTGTTTGTCATGAGCTAGCTATCTAGACCTTAAGGAGTCCTCCCAACCTTTCTTGAGATTAGAGAGTGCAACTCTCTTCATTTTCTCTTCATAGAGCTCCTTTGCAACTGTAAAGTCAGCCTTAAAAGTAGGATATGGATCTTAACTGACTCTACCTGCACATTTTCTGGATCTTTCTAGATTGTTCCACTAAAGTCATCTTATTTTCATCTAAGGACCTTGTGCTAATTCCAACCTAACGTTACTCAGAAATAACATATGGAAGTCCTGTTTAGAGTTTTCGTTTATCTAACTGACCATATCTTTTTCCACCTGGCAGTACTGAGGCAGTTCCAGATATCAGAGAGGCTTTTGCTGCTACTGAATTGGATATCTCTGAGTTTGGAAACTGTTTTTCCTGCTCCCTCACAGGTAGCAGAATAGCAGTGCCATGTGTAACTGTGTCTTCACTGTTAGTTCAAATCCCCTGAATTTCAAGCTTGAGAGGGGATTTGTGCAGATCTGTTCTCATATAACTGTAAGAAAGTTAGTGGATATTCAGCACTATCACAGCATAGGTGAAGACATTTTGGTATATATGTATAAACTCTATCCTTAGCAGAGCTGATTTTTCATGCTGATTTCTCATTTAATAAAAAAAAAAAAAAAAACAGTGAAAGAGCTTTTTGCTGCATACTAAAGTCCACATGCTTTCACAGTGCGTAAGCAGCATAGTTTTCAGGGCATTTCCTGATAAAAGCACTGAATAGCCAGCTATACTGTTGATGTGTTGTTGGCATAAGGAATTTTTAAGTAAATGAAAAAACATGAATTTTCTAGTTCTTTCAGATAAAATGCAATGGACATAGTTAGGAGGAAATTGTTGCAGGTTCATTTTTTTAAGTGAGCTAACTCATCAATGTTGTTTCAGGTGACCCAATACTCTTTGTTGGCTCCATATAGGATATTTTCCTCTAAGATTTCTCATTACTTTTGCACTTCTTGCAGTTTCCCCAGTGGTAGCCCCTTTGTGAGCACTGAGTTAAATGGTCTTGTATTTTGACTATTAGTACTTCAACATCAGTAGAAACTCTGGAGCCTCAATGCTACCTGAAGAAAAAACCCAAACATTTAGAAGTCATTTGGTTGGACCTGTATTTGTTCTATGTGAAAGTATATGTGCTAAAACAATGTAGCTATCCAATTGCTTTAATAATAGCTGAAAACAAACTTCTGAAGTCACTCACTATCTAAGTGCTACTATCTTCTACCGGTCCCAACTCAGTATGCAGAAAATACAGACAGAAAATACAGAGATGAAAAACTCTGTCTCCCGTCACTGGCCCCTTGAGCCATCCAGTATCCCAGAAATAGTTTGTTTTAAAGAAACAAGGCTTAATCATATTTATTACAAACAGAGTAAAATGTTTCTGATATCTGAAAGGCAAAGAAGATAATGTGGCCATTAGGGTTAGTCTTACTATATCCCAAGATGTCAACACGCTTGCCAAAAAATGAATTTATCAGCTCAGCATAGCAAAGAGATTTAGTTTATCTAAATGTCCTACAAGGAATAAATAGTTTACCACTGGTTTTGTAGATTGGGATAAATCTAACATTCTATTGACATATGCTATAGATTTAATTTAATGCTGTGGTTCAGATGTCTCTTCTGATAAATCTTAGGAAAATCTATGCTAAGAAGAATGGAGCTGTTTCAGTATTTATGGGATTTAAAATGCGGGGTTAGCAAAGGAAACATGTTAATTGAAACAATATTTGTGTATGTTTTTGCAGTGGTTAGGAAAAGACTATTGCTGAAGTCTATTGGTCAGTTGGTGCTGAATACTAGAGGTGGAATATTGTTCAAGTTTTTTGCTGTTTTTCTGTAGTGAGAAAATCCTTTAATGAAGCAATTAAACATTTTAATTTTTATTTTTAGGCATATTGGAGATAACATCTGTAGAAATTGGAGTTGTGGCAGTTAAGTCCATCAAAAGCAACTATTACTTAGCTATGAACAAAAAAGGAAAAGTCTACGGCTCTGTAAGTACTTTCTTTAACCTTCTCAACAGATGGCAGTAGTCATCATTCCTCCCCCGTTACTACTGAAAACCCTACTTGCCCATGTATTACTTCTAAATAAAGCCCTTCATCAAAATTTCATCCTCTGGCAGTATCACATCCATATGCTCCGAGTTCCAGGCATTTATTGTGCGCACTGCTTCAGTCACATTTCTTACTAACTAATAGCTGATTGAGAAGGATCTACAAAATGTAATCATTAAGATTAGATTTCCTTGTTTTTCTGTAGTACTACCGCATTTATTAGACTGTATTATTCTGAAATGATAACTTGTACCCAAAATCTTGTAAAACTTCAGCTGATATCTAACCAGATTGTCTAACTATGAATGCTGAGAAAATTTCTAGAGCAGCCAGCTAGAGATTGACTATACCAATTGATATGCAAATTTGTAGACAGTACAAGGAGACAGATTTTGACTGAGAAGAATTTGGCTATCATTTGAAAATTGTCCATAAATTTGCATTTATGTAAGTCTGGGTTAACTGGTCTTTCCATTAGAAAAAAAAAGTTACTACCCAAATATTTTTAGCAGGAAGCAATATGACCTATAATTCTAACAAACTCCAGTTTATACTCACAAATCCACACAATGGCACAGACACCAAATTGTTGTGTTATTACATACTGTTTTGTTTGTACAAGTCAGATACAAAGGTAATGAGCCAGTTTTCAGGCTTTAAAGAGAACAGTGTAGCTAAGTCTGTCCCTGCTGAAAATTGCAAAGTAATGGTAGCCTGAAACTAGCAAGAACATCAGCTAAGCTCAGGGGAACCTAAACATCTGTCCACTGTGTAAAGAAGCAATTCTTTTATGTATGTGGCTTTAGTTCATACAAACAATGCAAACTGTCTTTCTTCATCCACACTGTTTCTAGTCACTCGTGGTTCACAAAGTTACCTTTGACCCCTAGCGTTGAAGAACTGTGTTAAGAATAGAAAGGCCTGAACAGAGAAATTATTCTTTAGCTCCTATAAATGCAGATTTTAATTTGAAAAATTACACTAGTCAGAAGAACTAGATGATCAGTGGTCAGTCCTTTACTGTTGATAGGTGTAAAGGCACACTGAGCAGCTGACAAAGTTAGCTTTTGTCAGTTAAGCTCCAGTGCTACACTAATCACAAGTATGCTTCTGGACCTACGAAAAGGTGCTAGCTTAAATCACCATCATAAATTTGTATGTCTCTGTTTAACCCAGTCATCTATGTTGATCTACCCCAAAACCTGCAATAAGTTTTCCTACTCAAGTTGTTAGCCACTGCTGGTGTGAGAATTCATGCCAACCATATACACGCACAAAAAGAAAATGGAGCAGCTTTCATGTACCATAGGTGGAAACTGCTGCCAAAAGATTCAGTAATTCACAGTGTATTAGAAATAGTGCTGACAGGAGGATACGAATGTGGAGAGCCTTTTTTTTTAATTCCAACTGAGATAATTTTTCAATATTCACATAATAAAATCACAACATAATGACTTATCAAAACGTATTCCATAATACTTCAGAGATTTCAAGAATGCTTCTGTTATTATTTTTCCCATCCTCCCAAGACTTGCAGATAGACTTATATTACTACAGTGTGGCAGCTTGCAGATGGATATGAAAAGCAGAACTAATAAAAATTTTAAAAACACTCTTAAGCATGTGCACAATAGACACTGGTGCAGGGATATACTGAAATTCATTTGAAATGAGCAAAGCAATTCTGGGCTAACACTCAGACCCCTGCCAATAATAATTCTTAGCCACTTCTCAACATCATCTCCTCTCTCTGTATTGTCTAAGAATAGAAACAAAAGTTTGGATTACAGTGTGGTTCTGCATCTGAGAAAACAAATCAGGACTCTGTCTCTCTGTTTTATCAGTTTTCTCTGTTTATCAGATACATTGGCATCTGACTGACTGGTTAGAACAAGGGAGACAAGGAAGATGAATTATTTGATTTATTTAACAAAATAACATTCTGGCAGATCAGAGAAATTATTGTGGATTTGAAATGTGATTGATAGTCACCTGCTTTCTTAATATCTTGACATGGGAGGTGACATATTATTACTGCAAGAAAAAGTTAAACAACCTGTATGTAAAACATCTGTCTGTATGAATACAATCAGTATTAATGGTTGTTTAAATAATTACTCATGCAAAAACGGGAAAACGTTTTGAGAGACCAATTGGATTTGAGTGTGCTCAGTTCTGTTAAGAAAATATGTGTGCTCTGTGGTCTGAACAGCAACTAAGGAAGACATTAATGATAGACCAGAAAATGCCTACTATATCAAAGCACTGAACACTAGCTAGTTTAACATTTTTTTATTTAAATTAATAGAAATGAAAATGTGTATTTTTAATTATTCTTATTACCTACCCTATTTCACTTTAAACATTTAAACACAACATTATGTTGTGACTTTAAAGTCAGTCAAGCAATGTCCTTTTTATTAATGCAGATACTTTCTATATTTTTAGCTCAATAACTAAGGATTTTCATCACAATTAAAAAATCCCTGAAATTCTCATTTGTACCATAAAAAATGTTTCATTATTCAGATATATTTCTCATCTGGTTCATAAGTAACCTAATATCACATATAATTAATATATCATACTCTGAGATTCTGATGTGTTTCTACTTCAGCTGTGAAATGGCATCTTGTTATCTGAAATGTAGAAGAAATAAAAGGCCAGTTTTTGGTTGCAGTTTAACTACGTTGTGAATATTCCATTTTCAAAAGATTTCTGTAGAGAACATCAGTAATTATGTGATCTAACTTATTTATATGTAGTAATTGCTCATTTGTGAAAACAAAGCATTTTTCTCTTTTCTTTGGAGAAGCAGATAAAAGTTCATTTAACATTCTAGGAAAAAAAAAAAAATTGTGCTTGTATTTTTTATCCTTTCTAGTTAAACAGCAAGTAGATCTCCTTTAAAAATGGAAAACATTAATTCCTAATATTCTACCCAGAATTACTCTCAAGTTTACTTGATTATCTTCTCAATAAGACATAGGACTACATATGAATCGTAAAAGCTAGTAAATGAATCTTTTTTAGGCTAAGCCCATCAATTCAGCAAAGTATATGGGCCTCACATCCACTGTAACAGCAGTGTAACAGTGATTTATACTCATCAAAAAAGTCCTTTTTCATTGCCAGTGTGTTGTAAAGGATCTCACTTTCAATAAGAAATAAGCCTAAGCCACGCATGCTTGTTTAACATATGGTATCAATAATCTGATTCAAGATATTTAAGGGATGTATTTATTAGAACTGGGGTATGATGAACAATTCCAAGATTGCTACCTTATACTTTATGACTGAGAATTTGATTTAATATTGTTATATTCCACTACAGAAAAGTTACATTTCTAAGTGAATTGTGTCATTTCATTGCTTAATTATGCAAAACTGATCTTTTTTCCACTTTTTGCAATCTAAGTGCTGTTGATGTCAATGGTATGTACACAGTGAAATGTTACGTCTGTTCTGAAATGGTGTATTTGTTTTATTCTTTCAACAGAAGGAGTTTAATAGTGATTGCAAATTGAAGGAAAGAATAGAAGAAAATGGATACAATACATATGCATCCTTAAATTGGAAGCACAATGGAAGGCAAATGTTTGTTGCTCTGAATGGAAGGGGAGCCACAAAGAGGGGACAGAAAACAAGAAGAAAAAACACTTCAGCTCACTTTCTTCCAATGGTAGTAGTGTCATAGATGGAGGAACTATTCTATCAGTGCAGTTGAACCAAAGGCTCTTATGTCAATAATAATCGGTAATCTTCTTGAAGAATAATTGCAAAGAAATAGTGCAGACATCTGCTTGTTTGAAAAGAGCAGGGGAATCCTCTGAAGTTTTTGTACTAATTACTGGCAAATGAAATACTTTTATTTAATTCAGTGTTCTATCTTAAGAGCAAGATAGAAGCTGAATCAAAGGGGATATAAGTCATTGCCAGTGTGAACATTTTTTTTTCTCTCTGCAACAGAACTTAAGGAATGTGAGACAATCTAATGAATGATCTTCGTGGGGAAAGTTATTTATGGAATACTAACTCATATCAAAGACCTTAATTGCTCATTCAAGCCTATGAACAGTTAGACATGCAAGCATTTACTGGAAGCACTTGGGTCATATGCACAAATAAAGATGCTTCTGGAGAAGCCTTGTGGAAGAATGGATAGGATTAAGAAATATAATCAAAGCAGTATCAAACTGTTCTAACAAGACGAATAGTATGGTTTGCTTGTATGTTCTAACTTCACTCCTTTTTATTTTCTTAAATTTTTTTTTTTTATTAGTTTTTAAAATATTTTTTTTTTTTTTTTTTTTTTTTTTAATTTGAAATGTTTTCCTCATTTGCTTCTTTGTTGTTTTCCCTTTTTCTCAGTACTTCACACAGGATTGATGAGTTAAAATATCAGAACCTTGTAAGTACTGTGAGAATAGGTAATGGACAAGGCTTTAAAGGCAGAATTTAGTGTGTATAATCCGTTTTGTTTTTTTTTTCTAACTCTCTTGCACTTAAGCAAAAGACCAAACATGCAGTGCTTGGATTAATGGTATTGTGTGTCTTTATGTTTGAGAGGTTTTCTTACTTATTAGCACTCAAAAACAAACTTCAAGAAATACTTGCTTCAAAGGGACTTTCTGCTATTTTTAAACTGAGAGCAGGGGCCACCTCTGTACTTGGGTATCGATGTATCTGTGTGTATATTCATCTGACTTTGACTTCAGTGTGGAATTAAGAACAAATGCATTGCAATCAGTAAGAAATTTTGCAGCAAGCACTGGGCTAGAACCTAGATGTGGACAGTCCTGTTAAAATCGCTGATAATTCCATTGTTAAAATTAAACAATATGAAATTTCCAAGAGTGACAGAATCACAGAATTGTAGGGGTTGGAAGGGACCTCCAGAGATCATCGAGTCCAACCCCCCTGCCAAAGCAGGTTCCCTACAGCAGGTCACACAAGTAGGCGTCCAAGTAGGAGTTAAATTTAGTCTCTGAAAGATGAGATAGAAACACAGTCCTGCACTCCCTATTCAATTAATATGGCCATTCAGCACATTTGTCCTTGTTAACAGCTTGAAGAGTCACAGAAAAAGAATGGGAATAATACCTAAATAAGGACTGAGGGACAGGGAATCCAAAATCATGCTCGTGCATTTATCAGAGATTATTACTCACATGTATATTATATATGAGAGCCAACAAAAAAGCTGTGCTGGTATCCAGCTTTAGCATGCCTTTCATATCCACCTTAGCCACTGAAGGTTCCAAATGCATAATATCCAGCACATTTTCATTAAGTGTTACTATTCCCATGGCTTAACTTGAGCAACTGCAGTATAACAAAATTAAGCATAATATGAAGTCTGTTCAATTAAAGGTACATAAGGTTTGTTTTATGTTTTGCTTTACTCTGTAATTTTATAGAGCTCTGGATAGCTCACCAATGTAACCATATTGAGATTCATTTTGTTAGAGCAGATAAATAGAAAACAGTACAACAAATAATTTGTACCACTGTCTTCACATTGTATTCCACTAAATAAATAATTAAGCCTTTGCAGTGTCTGTAGTAAGAAACAGAAGTAGTATAATATTATTTTGTTCTAAATACTTCTAAGTGATAACTATGAGATTATATTGATGATGCAGTTTTATCTTCAATATTTCTTGTTGTGAAAAAGTCATTTTTATTTTTATTGTTTGGAAACTGTATTTTGGTACAAAGGAGAGCCTTGCTTAATGTTTCTTTTTGAGAATGTTTAATCTCTATAAAGGCTGGTGTTGTTGGAATCTTCTCTAAGTTATTTAAGTCAATGTTTAACCAGCACTTCAATCTTAATCTGTTATTTAAGTATTAGCTGTTAAAAAAAAAAAATAGCTTTCCCATGAAAATACAAAGTGGTCAGACTGTATTTCCTGTCTTTAAATAAAGTTAACTCTTTTAAAACCAGAAAGTAATTCGAGACACAACATTCTAACTGATAGCTAACATTACATTTCATGGTTCTTTAGCTTGCTTCTTCACAAATGAGGTTTTCTAGAAATGGAAATAAGAACTTAAGATTTTAAATGTAATTTTAGGTGATCAGCAAAATTTAATGACCATAATAAATGTGAATTTTTGCTGTTAAAAATTTGTAATCGATAATTAGAACTGACAAGACATAGTGGACCACCCACAATGAACATTCAATGTTAGCCTGGGCAAATGCAGTATTGGATTACTACTTAAAGAACATTTAGGGTACAAATGAGGTTCTCTTGACAGAATTACCTAGTTTATATGATCAGGGGAGGGTTTTGCATAAATATTATCATAGTACTCAAAACACTATGCTGCTCAGAGGCCAAAATCGGGAAAAATATCACTTTTCCAAAGTGAGTCAGGAGACATTTCTAACATGAATTTCTTAGAATGAACCAAAATAAAATGTCCTTGAAGGAAACAATGATTCCTGCATGATTAACATCTGTAATACCTACTGGTGGTGGGAGGGGAGCAAACTGCAGGCCTTTTTTCTAGAGTTTCACAGTTCCTCAACCATATCCTCTGTTCTCTGTCAGACAGACTCTTGAGGAGGAGAGATTTAAAAAAGAAAAGAAAAACAAAAATCACTGAGCAACAATGTATAGCATGTTATATTTAAATAAAAGTAATAAAATATGGGGAATAGAGAATAAGACTATTGTCTTTGTTTTATTAACCTGAATTGATACTGCAAAATACATATAGAAAGGGAAAAGATACGTTGTACTGCAGGATGTGGTTTGCTGCTATATAGCACTGAAACAAAACAAAAATCACTAGGACATTTATGAAGTTTCTTTAATTCTTTGCATGTGTACGTCAGCTATCTCCACACTAATAACAACCAAATGCTTTAAATTCTTCCCATAAGTATTCAAATTCACCTAGTTTATACAGTGGAAAAAATAATGAATATAAAGCAAGGACTTTTGATGAAAGAATGGTGGATTTTAGGAAGAAGAAGGAGTACTTACACTTTTAAAATAAACTTCGGAGAAGGAAAAATAGTTGCACTTTATGTAAGATTTCATTCAAGGCATTCCAGGTTATAAAGTTCTTTAGAGATTAGTAAACTTAACTAATACAAGTTGGTGAGTCAACATTTGTAATCCATGCCCCTGCTGAAACTGAGTATCTGCGTTCACACAATCAGTCATAGCTGCTTCAAGGACTTGACCTTGAAAATAATGCAGGAAGACACTATTTTGAAGCGTCATTTTTTACTCTCTTAAATTAGATTGTGTGGCAGGATCCATACTCCTTATTTCCTATTCACTTGGAGTGAGAATACGTTAACACAAAAACATGTGTAACTGTTCTGCTACAGTTAGTCCGTGTATGATTGTTATAGAATAATTAAAGTTGGAAAAGATGTCTGAAATCATCTAGCTCATCCATCAACCCAGCAGCACCAATATTGCCCACTAAACTTTGTCCCTAAGTGGTGCAGGAATGCATTTCTTGAACACCTCCAGCATCAGTGACTTCACTACCTCCCCGGGTAGCCCATTCCAATGCTTCACCACTCTTTCACAGAATGAATTTTTCCTGATATCCAACCTGAGCCTCTACTGGTACAACTTCAGGCCACTCCCCCTCATCTTGTCACGAATTATCTGGGAGAAGAGGCTGACCCCCATCACGCTACAACCTCCTTTCAAATCATTGTAGAGAGTATAAGGTGAGCCTCCTCTTCTCCAGACTAAGCAATCTCAGTTCCTTCAGCTGTTCTTCATAAAACTTGTGCTCCAGACCCCTCACCAGCTTTGTTGCCCTAACTGCCTGAACCATTTCAGTGCAACCACAAATAACAGAAAAACACATGCAAAGTTATTTTCCCATCACAGTATGAGCAAGAAATGGAATATGAAAAATTATTTTGTTTTGCACCTATCAGATTAAGATTTACAGCTATGTCTACCCACTCAAAATATTTGAACCTCATTTTTAACTATATGGAAGCCTTCTCAGACTATGTTTTATTTAGGGATTAACTATCTAGTATTGGCATTTTCCAATGAAGCACAGTGAATCTCACATATCTGGCTGATGTCTTTTCACTCACTAATCACAGAAAAAACACATGCTGTGTCCTTTGCTCAAACCAGTAATGTAAAGAAAACATGCCACTGTGAAAGGAAAAATAAAGAAACAATGACTAAGCCTCAAGTAAGTTATTAGGAAGCAGTGATCTTTAGGTTACAGCAGATTAAATAAGGAGAATTTGGACTCCTGAAATTCCCTACCAGAACTTCTAAAGAAATTCCATACAGTAACACTCTAAAACAAAATACTAACCCGTACACTTGAATAAATAGATATGCTGATGAAAATGTCTTGCTAGTCCATTGTCAAAATATAAGACTATGTGCATCACAGTACATGAAAGAAAAAAAAAACAACACAGGTATCATCCTAGTGTATATTTCTATATGAAATGTGAAATGACACTAATAGACAATATGGTGTAGCAGAAAAGCAGAATCTACTATTTCATCAGAGCTTAGACTCTATATGTTGAGATAATGCAGTAAAAGTAGAATCAGAATACTACAGCCTCTTCATAACTACTGTATTAAAGTGAGTGTGTGGCTTCACTGGGCTTCAGTGTAGCCAAGATTCATTCAAGACCCAGATGTCCTATTCCCACATTCAAACTACTCTGACTTGATTTAAATAATGTTATATGATTTTTTTTTAATTTATTTTTGGATGATGAGTCTGTTTTACCAGTTGCGAAAATAACTTCCTTAACTCTTTCCTCTTATAAAAGTCTTCAGAAAAATCTGAGGAAAGGCCAAATCTGGTCCACACCTGAATGTGCAGTTTTGTCAAGCTATAAACAACTAAACAAGCAGATGTTCATTCAGTGCACAGTAGACAGGAACCTGCATTATTCAGTGAGGTGTGTACGAGTGGGAAGAAACACAGCAAACTCAAAATGTTCTCTCATTTGTTTACATACATTTTTTTCCTGCTGCTCTCAGGGGTCTACAAACAAAGTTTATCATTCTTTCATAACTGTCCTGGAACAAGCCATTCATGGCATCAAATTATTTTGAGCTTCTAGTATCAGTATGCTTCAGATACATTAAGAGCCTAAAAAACCTAACTTGTTTATACTTATTACAAAAGACCAGTATAGGAACAGCATAATCTTTCAAAGAGTCAAAAAGTACCTTCTAGATGTTGCAGCCAACACTCTAAGATCTTCCAAGCAATACTTCTAACAAAATTTTGATTCACTCAAAAAATGGGGAAAAGAAAAAAAATGATATCATGATTTTTATTTACATTCTTCATTGCTTTCTTAACTGTTCTAAATACATGACCTATGCTAGTTTTTGACTAGATCTTACTTCAGTAAGTTATACAGTATAGAGATCTCAGCAGTCTTATAAAAGAAGGGTCCTGGTTTGGGTCCTGAAGTCCTTGCATTTCTCATTGTTGGAATACAGAAGTGTACTTCAAGGACATACAAAAAAAGTTACTCAAATTCTGTGCTCATTCCTCTTACCATACTTTGACGCTCATTGTGTGAGACAGAATATTTTACATGATAGTTTTTATTCCAACACAGTATGATTCTTACACTTCATTTGCTATCCCAACCATCCCATTCCAACTTTCAGACTCTCAAAAATGCCCATCTAACCACTGCTCTTATGCGGATGAACGCATACACAGTACTGGTTGTGCCAGCACCATTCAGACTAACTGTAGTTATATAATTCATTTGTGAAAGGTAGACACAGTATACACCCTAGAAAGCCAGATCCTCACCCTCTACTCTCCATGTAATATCCATGTCCAAGAAAAGCAAAATGCAATGGCATTGCACTAGAAATAATGAAGTTATTTTTGCACAGAATAATACATAGATCAGTTCAAAAGTAATGCCTTCTATTTGTTTCTATGGAAACTACAGCTGATACAAAGAGCACAATAACAGTATTTGATAGAGCAAAATCTCAGCTACAAAACACTATTTTACAACATAGTCACCACCACTAGCTATGCATTTTCATCAGTGTTGAGCAAGAGGCTGCATGCTGCACTCCCAAAAATCATCAGGAGTGGAGGAGACAAACTGTTGCTGTCTACTACTGAAATGAGTTATACACTTCCTCACTGTGCTCACATCCACTATTCAGTCTCCATAAATGTTCAGCAATTGTTGATGGATATCTGTGGGTGCCATTTTTCCCACTTGAAGAAATTTAGGGACATACCTTTGCTTCATGTGCACTTCCATATCAGATACCAGTCTGTCAAACTTCCCCTCTACTACTGTCTGTCACATGGCAACAGAATATAACAGGATATTGGTTGGAAAATTTGGCCTCTACTGCCATATCATCAACATCCGTTTCTGACACTGTTGGCCAACATCATAAAATAAAAGGTATTACTTTCAAAGCAGCCCTTGTAAATTAAATTGCTGTGAAAGAGGAATGCAGTAACAAATTCTTCAAAATAATCCTGGACTCATAGTCCTAAAGGCTGAGCTCTTCCAAAAGCCACAATGCTTATGACCCTCATATGACAACATTGACATACCTCCTAGTATATACAGACATCCTCCGATTTTGAGATAAAATCTCATTTTGGAGGAAGCCATTCACTTTCCCAAATAATTAGATTTGTTCCTCAAGTATATAGAGACTGCTTAAAACACGAGGTGTTGATTCTGATGCCAATCCAATTGGGTTACTCTCTTATTTTGAGGAATGCTCAATTCTGAATGGATGCCGCAATAACTACTCTATAATACATATGGATATGAAATGATTTTGCAGATAGGAAAGATTCCTTATTTTATTTAAGGAATTTAAGAACAAAATGATCAAACTGAAGCAAGGGAAATTAAAGTTTATTTGAAAAAAAAAAAAAATAAATCCTAATACTAGTGGCTCTGAAGAAAATTTTAATTTGGAAAATTTCACAACTTCCTTTCAGAGTTTTGAGCACATAATAGTCATCAGGGATGGCTTAGGCTGTTGAATCTGCCATAGGCAGGAGCATGGACAGTCACTATTCCAAGATCTCTTACGGTAATATTTTCCCTAATTCTGTGAAGCCCATGACTAAATCTCTATAAAACAGTAAAGATTGTACTCAGTCAGATGCGGCTTAATTCTACATTCAGTAACAGCAGGCTCAAGCTTAAACCTGTAACAAATGTGTGGAGATCCTATTAAAAGCTCCTATGGCCTTTATGGTCCTTCTCAACCCAGGCCTTTCTATGATTCTACGACTAAACGCAGTCCAAGTGCAAAGTTTTTCAGCATAAACTCACCCAGGAAACAATTGCAAGTTGATATTACTGAGAGACGCTGTCTGGGTCTGACTCAATCCTCAATCACACACTGCTTGCAGGAAGCACGACTGAACTGAGCAGTTACAGCACACAAAGTTCAATATCTGTCCTTTGGATGTTTGGTAACATGCACAAAAAAAAAACAGCACATGAATTTCACAGATAATTATTAAATTTTTCCATGGTCCTTAAAAGAATAATGCTCCACTTATCAAAGGGTGCTCTGCCCTAATATCTGTTGGCTAGTGAGCCCAAGAAAACCTACATATTTCAGCTACCAGTTACAGAAATATAAATTAACCAGTAATTAAGTTTGTTCTATTTAATGCAAAACTTTGGTTAATTGATAGTATAATAAGTAATGGTTGTCATTTCATGTATACTTTCTTATGCTCATTTTAAAGTATGTGTGGTAGCTCTGAAATGATAGACTGACCCTGCACTATTTACATTAGGGAAAGCTCAGCCAGTCACAGTTTCTTCTTCTTATATTCTTTGTAATCACTTCATGTAAAAAAAAAAAAAAAGGATTGTGCTAGGGAAGAGAGAAATACACAGTTCTCATAACCATTTTGTTACTACCTAATCTCCGGAAGTGTTGCAAAGTTTCAGAATAATTAAAATACAAGAAGAAGATGGTGGAATTAGTCTTCAAGCTAACTGTAGCTCCAACAAGGCATGGATAAAATACAGCATGTTACACTCCAAACCCAACTCCATTTTCTTAAATTAATGCTATGCTATTATGCGTAAGATGTAAAACTTTTTTTACCCCACAGTCAAAAATACCACACACATACACACAGACAATCTTCTTCCAAATTCACCATGTTATTTTCTGTTTTTCACACCAAAGAAGTGTTGATGTTATCCCCTGCTGCTACTCTCTATGGTATCAGTATGGAATTAGCCTAATCATGCTTCATAGCTAACATTCAGAGCTCTTTTAAACCTATATGATGTCTTGTATCTCAAAATTACAGCAGGTGTTACTATTTTTCTGTCTGTCTGTCTGTCTGTCACTGATATCTACCAGTCACAATAAAACACTAGCTACAGCTATTCTTTTCATCAAAACTCTGTTGTTTAGGTATCAAACAAGAAAAGATAAGCAAGGAGACATTCTCCTCTCTCCTATTGATTACAACTCTCTTGTCTGATATGGTGGAATATGATGGAGAACAATAAATTGTGTTACCATGAAAGTATCATTATGTATGCCTCTAAACCATAATAGAGAGGAAGTGTCTTTACCTGTGATCCTTATTGCAGAAAGGGGCTTTAAGGAGAAATTTACAAGAAAATAAACAGAAAACTAGGCGGGTATTCATGTGGAAGATTTTTTCCCTCTGTTCAATGGAAGAAACATGAGAAACAAATAAAACAGATAAAACACAACACAGATATACTGAAGGCTGATTCCAAAATTGCAGATAGTATCATGAGACTAGTGAGTCATATTAAGCGTACTGGGGAAAGTCTTGATGGACCTCTCTTTTCTAAGGGTGGTCAGAGAAAGGAAATGATACCAAATGTGAGATAGTAAAATGCTACCAGTAGCAGTATATTCAGTTGTCAAAAGCAGCATTACAACAGACTTTCCAGTACCGATTAGGTGGAGAGGGACTATTAGGGTTATTGAACAAGGGGATAAACTAAAAGAGGATAAAGTCAGATTAAACATTAGAAAGAAAGTCATTGCTAAGATGGTGGTGAGGCACTAACAAACACTGCCCAGAGAAACTGTGGATGCCCCATTCCTGGAGGCATTCAGTTCCAGGTTGGATGTTGCTTTGGGCAACCTGATCTGGTAGAAGTAGACACTGCCCACGAGAGGCGGCTTGGAACTTGATGTAAGTTTCTGCCAACCCAAATATTCTATGTTTCTATGATTCTACAATGAGTTTCTATTATTCTATGATGACAGGACTGAGCATAGATGACATTTGAGCCAAACAGCAATAGGATATAATATTAAAGTTTCTGTGATTCTGATGGTCTTCTCTGAATAAAACACATTTCCTGCCTAATATGATCAGACAGTAAGAAATTGACATTTATCTTTTTGAAATAATGTATCTAAACAGGAATTTATTTTATCTTCCAAAATAAAGTCACTGAGAAAAACACAATAGTCATACCAATATAGTTGTGCTTTAGGACAAAATGCTATGTATTTCAGAGAAGTATAACCAGAACCTGGTCAATAGCACTGTAAAGACCATACAAATATCAGTGTTGTGAACAAGTTGTGTCAAATGAGAGATGCAGGAAGGTGAGGATGAGTAGATTGAGAGCCACACATGGATATTTTGTTGAAAAAGTTTTACTGCTAGCCACTTATTAAAACAAATAGCTAGGCTACTGCTATGACATTACAGAAGAGTAAAATGGATCGTATCAGTATTGTGGAGTAAAACTACTGTCTTAATCTTAGAAGACATACCCTAAGCCTAGCAAGGTGACATAACTGGGGTTTCATGCATAGCAATCACTGCCAGAAACTGCTGGGCAAGTACAGGCATCATAGCACAACAGCAATAGGATACTAATGTGGCTAGACCAGACATCACAGAAGTTGGAAAAAAAAAAAAAAAAAAAAAAAAAAAAAAGGAATATTGGGAAGAATGAGTTAAATTAACATTGCAGAACCTCTCAGAAAAGGTTCAGTTTAAATTTTTGCAATGCCTCAGCCTGAGGGAGAAGTTCAAATTGTCTTCAAATCCAATCCTAGAAGTAAATTGTTATTTGGTTCTAATTATTAGATTAAATACAATTTTTGTTTGTTTCAGTCCCTCCCAGATGGTCTATGTTGTAAATATTTTACTGGTAACTTTATTGTGTTTTATGTAAATAGGGAGAATTTTCTTAACTGGAGCCAAATCACATTTAAAACAGCATCATGTAACAAGGACAGCCTCAATTAAACAGAGTACTATTGCAATACATAGAAATCTTGTGGCTTTTCCTGTCTTTTTTTTTTTTTTTTTTTATTGAGCATGAAATCCACAACAGATTTCTTGCCACCTAGGTAGAACAGAACAAAATACACTCTCACTTTATTCTTCCTTGCGGATCATGTAACCAGTACTTATGGAGCCACAGCAGTGACAGTGGCAGTGTGCAGACCATGCCTCTCCAGGCACACAACAGAGCCCATACCAGCCCAGGTACTTCTGCAGTGAATATTGAAGCAGTTTAATTTGCATGGTAAACCAGATCTCTATCCTAGAACAGTTTTTTGAAAGTACATCAAGGAAGAAGCTATTCACTTTGGAAGCTGTTTTCAGTCCACTCTTGGGAAGAATGACTGTGTAGAAAAGGAATGGAAGTAGTTTACACAGTGGAAAAGTCAGTTGATGTAATCGGTGGTCTATGAGACATGCCCAGGTGAGGGCTTCACTCTGCTCTAAAAATTGCTTCCTATGAAGACCAATAAATGGTGGAGGATAGGGAAGATCAGAAAAAAGAAATGTCATGGAGTTAACTAGATCAATCTATGCCCATGACAGGGGGGCAGTAGGCCCTTGGGTCCCCTGGCCCCACAAAATTGGAAGGAAAATCGAAAAGGGATATGGAGATGGGAGTTGGGCTCAAGGAAGGAAAAAAAGCAGCTGCAACGATCTACAGAGGAAAACTTATTTTACTATCTATGATATCAGAATACAAGATAACACAATATAATACAATCTAGCTGAAATTGAGACTGATAAATCAAATAAAATAGGAGAGAGAGAGTTCCTGAGACCGACTCAAACCTGAAAAGCTTGGAACGGCTAGGAAAGCGGCCTCCAGCACCCACTGCAAGGCAGTAAGAGAGCACCCCACCCAGAAGGTCCAGATCCCATGACTTCCATAATGTATAGGGATAGGTACCCAGAATTGGAGCATTAACACTTTAATTCCTAGTGCACTAAATGATGTTATGGTGCAACAAATATACCAAAGTGTACCAAAAAATAAAAAACACAAAACCATGACAAGTAATGAAGTCATGGTATAAAGAAGTGGGGAAAAAAAGCAGGAGTGTGGGATGCAGACTGCACAGCAGTCTGGCAGGCCTGTGTTGATGCAGTTACCAGTTCTTCAACATACTCCCTGCAGTGAGAAAGATAACTCCAGTTATCTTTCCAGTTAACTCAGTACAAAAAGCATTTAAATTTTGACTGCAAACACTGGAAAGTGTTTAACGAGCCATGGCTTCCAATCTCATGACTGCTGAGTGTCTGACCATGAGTAATTGTAATTATTTTTTAGTTTTATATACATATTAAAAAATACAACTTTTCATTCATGTCTCTTGCAAACAAGATAATTATTTTGTTTATCTTTCATATATCCAAAGCGCGTAAAAACAGCAGGGAATGTCAGTTCACCTTCACAAATTTCTTAATCATAGCCATGTTTGGCTCATTGAGGCTCAGACTAGAACCTAATTTGTGTTTCAGTAAAGCATATCTTCTTGAAAGTGATGTTATCTTGACAGGAAAACCTGAAAAAAGAATGAACCCACTTTAGTCCCATTTATGAATTTTATTTAAATTTCATCTTCACTGCTAATCTCAGGTTTAACAGTACCTTTTCCAGTGTCTTGTTCACTATGAAAAACCAGTATGAAGGAGCTCTCAGTGTTTCCTAATAACTAATCAAACACAATAGTTTTGGTTGCACATGCAAAAGAAGTGTTGCTTTTAACACTTTTTAAACTTTCTTTTTAACCCTAACTGTATTTAAGATGAGAGCAATCTGTTCATTTTTTTTTCACATATGCTTTTTTATGAACATAATTCCTGAGGGTTTATAAGAAGTGTACACTTATTTCCAAGTCACAGATCAAAACCTTGATTTGCATCAGGCTGAATATGCATATTCCTGGAACTTCTGTCTAAACCTCCTGCTCAGTTGTTTTCCTTTAAACACTATATTTCGTCAATTGGTGTCTCATTTAATGTATGTTTCTGATACTTAAAAGTGCTGGTTTTTGTAAATGGAATACACTATGATGCTAAAAATAATGTTTATAAAATGTGGTACATATATATATGATTACTTTATCAAACTTGTTGTCTTATTAAGAAAATCATATTTACTTTGTAAGGTCTAAATATCCAATTAGCTAGTACTAAGTTCTCATCCTGCAGTTCTGTAGCAGAAATTATACAAAGCTTATTATACTGGCTTGTGCAACGTTGAATTATCCTACAGGCCTCTCTGATGATAATCACAAATTTTTTTGCTGCAAAAAGAGAATCAAATTTAATTTAATAATTTTGAATGAATCCCAAAGTGCCAAAAGATGAACAAACTTATCATCACTATTCCTAATTTGATAAACACAAGTTTCCATCTTTATTTCCATTGAATCTGCAAATACATTAATAATCATGCAGCTAATCATTAGGACAATAACTTGCTGTAGAAACATAAATAATAAAATCCTCTATAATAAAATAAAATGCTGTTTTTGTTGTTCGTGAATCATTAATAACAAGTTGCAAACAAAATTTGGTAGCTTATCCAGATAAAGAAACCAAGCACTGAATTTCTAAGTCTCTTTGAAAATTTACATTCATTTTATATTTGCCTATCACTTACTGCTTTTTTCAGCAGGCTGGTGATATAAAATTGACCACAGATTTTTATGTTCCAGCCTTTTGCTTACATTAAAATTGATTACATAGACTTCCCCTGACAGAAGATTACTGAACAATATCAATATGCCTGTTTATGGAAATTCTGTTGCTTCCTCAGTCTGCGTGAGTGTTGGACTGCCCTTTCACCTGAAAGACTTTTCTAAAAATTAATAAAAATTTTCCTTGCTTCAAATTTATCCAATTAATTCACTTTCTGTCTTATGCAGGGATGAAAACAATTGATCATCATCTTCTCTGTAATAACCTTCCTTGCATATGAAACCCCTTATCATATCCCTTCATTTTTCTCTTTTCCAGACTAAACAAACTACATTCTTTCATACTTGCTTTGGAGTTCACATTTTCCAAACTACTTATCTTGCTTACTATTCATGATAAGATATCACCAATTTATGTGTCTTTGAGACAATTTACTATCTCCCTCACCAATAGTAGGTAGCATGAAATAAAAGCACCCTCACTCCTCACACATTTAAAAACATTTAAAAAACTTAAAAAATTAAATGGCATTTGCTCTGTGTCTATTTAGCTGTACTTGCAAAGCCAGTCCTTTCCCGTTCCTTATATTCATTCAGGTGTCCAGTGAACAACAATTTGTTTTTAACCAGCTGCAACTGGTTTCACTGAGACCATATGTCCCTATTTTGTTGAAGAATAGCACAGAGGACTGAACTGGAAGCACCCAAGCACTCCAGGTAAACACTAACCCAGACTCAGACAATTCTCATCAAGAGCCACAGTTCATATAGATTGCAATTCTCCTCTCCCAGCCTCCCACACTTATTTTCTAAGAATCCTGTCTACCAAATCCAACTACTGCTAACAGGCTTGTTGCTGGAGATCCAGAAGGTAAGAGTCAATCTAAATTGGATGGGTTTCCATATAAACCTCATGTAAGCAAGTGTTTACTTCAGTTACTTTACTCTAACATGTAACACGTGTAACTTGTTTACTTTATTCTAACACTTGCCAAGCCAGAGTGTCTAGCAAACAGCCAACATAATCTATAATAACCTAAAGCAAACCTACACATCCTAGGTATCACATTTTACACATCTAGAAATTACTAGTTAGCATGTCTCCAGTAACAAGCTGTTTTCTGATTATTAGCCCTAATATTATATAATAAAAATAAATAAATCAGAAACATCTGTCATATTTATTGAGGTCAGCGCAAGAAAGGTCTTAAAGTTTTTCCTTCTCTGTCTTCATAAAGAAGTGATCAGAAAGTAGCACATCTGTGAATTGCACTGCATACAGCTCATGAGCATGTCCATGGTTGTTCTCATTTTTTAATAAGAAAACACAAATCACAGGGCTGAAAACTCCAGCAATAATTTCATAACAATATCAAAAAAGAAACAAAATTTCAAGATGAAATGCAATAACACAAGAGCAAAGAGTTGTACATGGTCAGACAAAAAAAAAAAAAAAAGATATTTTTGGAAACATGTCATACCTCACAGGTACTGTAAAGCATTTGAAAGTCATTTCTCATAAATTTTTCATAAAGGCACAACTTGTCCTCTATATTATGCATGTTTTTCTCTTCCGTTCTTGCAATCTACTAGTCCTACTTGCCAGTGAAGTTATACCAACTTGCCTTGCTATGTCTTCCACTAACTTTTTAATAGAAAAACTTTGCGTTTCAAGCTTCCAATATTCAGACACCAGTGCTGTTTCAAACAAGTGGCTACACAGCCCACTTCATTGGTAAGAAAAGTAGTTTCTCAGTCTTACATAACATCCATGTTAATTCTATCTTATCTTGAAAATTTGTTTTGATTCATTCCATCAAGTAATTATGAACTCCCGCTACTGACAATTCAACTGAAAAAAATCTAACAGAGTTTACTTTGTCAAGAGACAAGAATTTGCGTACTTATCTTAAATTCAATAGAGAAAAAACACAAAGACTCAAATTATCACTGCATGCCATGAAAAATTTTGTTTGAGAACAATTATTTTCTTCTAAATTTTTTATCAAAATGCAAATAATGTTTCATTAGATTTAGTAAACAAAAAGCCAGATGTCAGAAGTGAAAAAGAATATTGTTCAATCAACACTGCTCATTAAAAACAGACAAGCACTACAGCAGCTTACTCCGAGCACCACTATGCTTGTAAGAAGTGATCTGGATGTTGGCAAGAATTTTAAATTCCATTCTGTCATCATCCATATAAAGATATGCCCTACTTGGACCAATTAATAGCTGCCACTTATGCTTACATCAAGCTACTGTAAATATAAAGAATGGCCTGGAACCAAGGAGCAAAACCTAGAACATTTTCTGTCTCTGAAAACATCCTGATCTTTGAAATGAGTACAAGTTTTTGTTTTCTTCCTTCTTCCCCAGCTGCACAAATTTGGTCAATTGGCTCTACAATAGCAATCCCCAACATTATTACAAAAAGTGACTAGTATGGCTCTCCCTGAATGGGTTTAAAAAGTAGGCCTAAAATGAATGGTGTTTTAAGTATGAAGCACTTAGCCAAAATCCAACATTATCCATAAGGGACTGTATCTACCTTGTGAACCCTCCTCTTGTAGCAGATGATACACATGTATGGCCACAAGAGCAGTGGAATCAAGGACATCTCTTTCCCAAGTCAGAGTTACAAGCCAGCCATCAGGAATCCCACAATACCTGAAATTCTTCCCCTTTTTGGGGGGGAATTTGTAGGGAGCTTACATCCTTCATTCAAGCTTTGAACTCTGTTCCCAATCCCAAGTGCAAAGAAACTTCCTCATTTACCCATTATCCAGAACTGGCCACTATACAGTTACTAAAAAGATTTTACAAGGTCTTACTCAGCCTTCTTTTCTTTAAGCTGAGACTTCTACACCTGTATCCTGAAGCACCAAACTACACACAAAGTGTCTTCAACTAGTCACATTTTCCCCAAAAATAATCAGAATGCTTATTTCTCATGAAAATATTTACCTTTTTTTCTGTTGCTTAGTGATTATTTTTACTCTAAAAGAATACTTGGAGGAGTCACTTAGTTGTCTGAACACAAGCAGGCAATTAACATTTTGTAAAATTTGTAGATGAAGAACAGGTTGCTGAATACAAGAATTGCCTTATTGAAACCTGTTTGATGCTGAAGTAAAGATGCCAAATTAAATGCCCTGATGTAATTCTATATCTTTAATTGCAAAATGACTAGCAAATTTTGCAATTACTTAATGTTGAACTTAAGGGCTCTTCTGTTTTTCAGATTGTTCTTCAAGTCATATGAAGAGCTACTGAAGAGCTATGAAACCTCAAATAAAGAAGGGAGGTTAAATAATACGAAACCTTTATTTTATTTCGCTCTGACAGAATGAAATTGTCTTTCTTGCCTACTCTGGGAAGAACAGGATAAAACTCATATTAAATGTATTATTACAGCCTTATGCTTCACTTCTGAAGAGCAACTGTTGAGTGCTAGATCCTTGTGTCACCTCAAACCAAAAGCTATCCCTATTTGAAACATTTACTGTAGAAGACAGGAAATCTGTTTGCAATCTTAACCACAGAAGAAACTTTTCAAAAGATGTTTCTAGTGCCTAAGCAAGAAGATAATCTTGTGGATAAGGCACAGGACTGGAATTCTGACCTCAAATCTCAGTTGCCAGAGTGGCTCTACATGACCTTGGCAAGCCTTGTAAAGACAGATACATAAAAAAGTCATCTAAAATAAAAATTCAAGAGATTATAGGTGCCTGAATAAAATGTTTTAATCTAAAAACCTTAACTTGGCTGCTGCTCAAATTTCATAGGCACTGAGATTCCCTAAACAGTATTTGTTGTAATTCTTAGCAGGATCCACTATGTCAGTTTTAAGCTCCCTTCTGAGCACGGTTTTCTTCTGGGTGAGGTACTCAGAGGAATTGAGGATTCAGACAATTAATCTCA
This sequence comes from Centrocercus urophasianus, assembly GCF_019232065.1. NCBI lineage: Eukaryota > Metazoa > Chordata > Aves > Galliformes > Phasianidae > Centrocercus > Centrocercus urophasianus. Next base: position 13,026,250 of record NW_024884811.1, read on the forward strand.
CATCTGCAGTACCAAAACTATGAAAATATCATATAGATGGTTTATCATAGGATGGTTTGGGTTTGCAGAGACCTTAACGACTGTCTAGTTTCAAACCCCTGCCTTGACATGTCTCCTTCTATACCAGGCTGCCCAAAGCTCCATCCAACCTGGCCTTGAATACCTCCAGAAATGTGACATCCATAGCTTCTCTGACAGTGCCTCACCACCCTCTGAGAAGAATCTCTCCGTAATGTCTAATCTAAATCTATTAGTCTAATCTAAATCTTTGAGTTTAAAGTCATTACCTCCTGTTCTATCACTACTCTACCTGAAAAAAGAATCTCTATCTGGTCTTCTTGTTGGAAACCTTTAGGTACTGCAGCTTTCTTCCACAAAACAGTGAACGAACAAACTAACATTTTCTTTATCTATTGTTCAGAGCACTGTTTGTTTCTCAGATTGTTGTATGACACTTTTAGGTATTCATCTATCCTTGTGGAATTAGCTCAATTTTTGTCCATCACATTTCAGTTGCAATTACTAGAGAAACAATTAAATAACTTCAGTGTAAAAGGCAGAAGCCCCTTTGAAGCTCCCCAGGGAAAGAACAGTGACTACTGGTTGTAAATCTTTGTTTCTGGCACTTAGAATCATAGAATCAGAAGGTTGGAAATGATCTACAAGATCATCTAGTCCAACCGCCCTCCCATCATCATTGCTATCATGTCACTAAACCATATCTCTTAGTTCCTCATCCAGATGAACACTGTCTCTTGAACACTGCCAGGGACAGCGTCTCCACCACCTCTGGAGCATCTCTCAGCGTCTCCATCACCTGTCCACCACCCGTGTCCTGCTTATGCCCTGGGAGAAGAGGCCAAATCCCTCTTCAACACAACCTCCCTTCAGGAAGTTGTAGAGTGCAGTGAGGTCTCCTCTGAATCTCCTCTTTTCCAGATTAAACAATCCCAGCTCCCTCAGCTGCTTCTTATATGCTCCAGATCCCTCACTAGTTTCATTGCCCTTCTCTGGACATGTTCCAGGGCTTCCATGTCTTTCTTGTAGTGAGGGGCCCAACAATGAACACAATACTTGAGGTGTGACCTCACCAGTGCTATGTACAGGGGGATGATCACCTCCCTGCTCCTGCTGGCCACACTATTTCTAATGCAGGCCAGGATGCCTTTGGCCCTCTTGGACACCTGGACACAATGTCTGCTCATGTTCAGCCAAGCATCAACCAACACCCCCAGGTTCCTTTCCTTTTCACAGCCTTCCAGTCACTCAGCCCCAAGCCTAAAGCGCTTGTGACCAAAATGCAGGACCTGGCACTTGATCTTGTTGAAAATCATCCCATTCATCTCAGCCCAGCAATCCAGTTTACCTGGATCCCTCTGAAGGGTCTCCCTACCCTCAGGCAGATTGACATTACCTCTCAACTTGGTGTCCTCTGCAAACTTACTGAGGGTTCACTCAATCCCCTCATCTAGGTCATCAATAAAGATATTAAACAAGATATTAAATACGATGGGCCCCAGTACCAACCACTGAGGGACACCACTTGGTTGCCAGCTGGACTTAACTCCATTAACCACTACCTGTTGGGCACAGCCCTCCAGCCAGTTCCTTAACCAAAGAAAAGTATATCTGTCCAGGCCATGGGCAGCCATTTTCCCCACGAGAATACTGTGAGATACCATGTCAAAGGCTTTGCTGAAGTCTAGGTAGGCCACATCAACAGCCTTTCCCACATCAACCAGACTGGTCACCCAGTCGTAGAAGATGAGGCATGACCTGCCTCTCATGAACTCATGCTGGCTGGGCCTGATCCCCTGGTTGCCACGCACATGCTGTGTGATCTCATCCAAGATGATTTGCTCCATAACTTTCCCATAACTTTCCCTTAACATACTTAATAGTAGCTTCCCTAATTTACTTAATAGTAGCTAGTTGCCCTTGACTCCTATAAAAATGTGATGATGCCTTAGCCCTACCACCGGCCCATTTGATGGATGACTAGATGCTTACGCTAAAGTATGGGTTAGATCATCTGCTAATGAAGTCAAAAGTCTATGTTCAGGTCTGTTCACTTTAGTATCCTGCACAATAAAGACTACAACGTCTTCCAAGATTAAAGGCTGAAATGGGAAGATTCCTCTTGAAAATTTTAGCTTCAGTGCAGCTTTATGCAAGAAACTAAGTCTTTCCTTTGTTCTTCATATATTGCAGCCTTTTCTTCCTACCACAAGAAAGGATTATATGTGGCAGGGGTGTTTTTCAGGCTCCCAAGCATAAAATCCCAGGTAGTTTCAGGTTAACAGTAAACTCTGCAGAAAATTTTCTGAATCTGAAATGTTTATTGTGAGAAGACAAGTGTCTTTCCACTGCCTATAGGAAAAAAGGGGAAAAAAAAAAAAGAAAAAAAAAAAGAAAAAAAAAGAATTGAAGCTCCCATGGAAAAGTACTAGCTTTATGATGCGCCACTTCCTTCCACAAAACTTTCATCTTGATAGGAACTTCTGTGAGAAAAAAATAGCAATTAAGGTGTTATTTTTTAAAATTACTACTTCTTCTCTAAGTTTACCTGTTATTTCAAACAATAAGTTTTAACAGCAGAAAGCACTAATGGATGATTTCTTCTCAATGATCTCAACAAAAGATTAATCTAAACTTAAGCAAACTTACAAATCTTATATCGAAACTCGAAAGTGCAACTCCTCCACTCTTACCCCAAGGAGGTCTTCGTAGGTTTTACAAGATACCGTGTTTTACAAGCCCCTCTTTGAACGCTGTGTTTGATACAGTTGTTCAACGCTTAGGAACAGTACATTGTTACTGGATGTTCGTCCCAATTCAAAATACCACAACATTAAACATTTTCAGCCGAACATAATATTTAGAGAATGTTCCACATGTTTGGCCCACAGAGAAGAGGTTATAACACTATTGCAATTACATCCTCTACAGATGGCACATGCTGTATGGATTACAGCATTGCTTGTTCTGTTGCTGTGGACTTGGTTTGAATTGTCTGTGAAATGCTGGAATCATAAATCAATTCTTCTCCCTTTCAAAGGAAAAAAAAATATTTCAAAGGGAATTTTGTGCAAAATGGCAAGGGTCAGTGAGGTTAGGGTAACCTTCCACCTTGTATCAAGAAGAGAATGACTTCTGAATAAAACAATAAAAGAGGAGACCTTTGGATTAAAGTAGCTCTTTTCTCCTGAACTGTTATATCAGAAAGAGAATCTCCATTGGAACAACGAGGAAGGGAAGGCAAACTATATTCAGCACATCTTGTATAGATCTCCAGGGATGGCTGTTGTCCTCAAGAAAAGCTTCACCAGGATCAGTGGAAGACTGAGACAAATTCAATATCTTACACATATTCATTAAAGTCAAACTGTTCTCGGTTAGAAGAATAGTTAAATATTATAACAAAATGGTATTCAAGCTAAGTGTTGAACCAGATGACAAGGTAACATCATGCCTTGAGCAAGCTTCATAAAACTAGTTTGGTGTGTGGCAACATTAAATGTCAGTTATTCTTGCTAACATTTATCTTTATACACTAAATGATCATTAGAATTATTGTACATAGCAAAAACGTTGTGATAAAAATGTGAAATTATTTTTGAAAAAAATCTATCTTTTAATCTTGATCTCATGTTGCAATTATTCCCAGACCTTATTGTGGTTTCCTGCACAAAATTACATCCTTAAGCACACCAGCCCCACGTTTACTACAGACATAGGACAATAAAAAGTCAGCAGCAGGAGACAATATGTTTTATGTGTGCAGTTAACATTACACAGTGCTGGAAAATATTGGCAAGTGGCATTTAATTATGGTACTCCTGACTTCTTAAAAAACGTAACACAGAGCACAAAGTCACAAAGAATTTACGTACTGCAGCTACTTTTAAGAACTACTTTCCAAAGTTACAGACTTTGCATCTGAGAATGCAATTCCAAGATACCATAATTTTGTTAATATGATTATTCTTGTGTGTTTGCATTCTTCGTTTAGCTAAAAACAGTTCCAGCTAATAATTGCATGGCAAATGGTTTCATCTGAGGCTATATAAATAACTTCAGAGAGAAGTAAATCTAAGAGTTTTTTTTTTACCCAGTTGGCTCTGTATGCAAAAACTATATTCCACCTATTTCATATCCAGAAAACTGTTCTAACATGAAGTCAAACTAGATTAGCACAGACTTATCTCTAACTAAATGCAATAAAGCAAAAACCAACTGACAGAAATCTGCTGCTTTCATAGCTTGTGCAAGAATAATTTGATACATCAATATAAAGAAAAAGTGAGATGGTAAACACCTTCTAAGAATTGTAAAGACCTACACTGTAGCATGCCAGTGTGGAGTGTATTCCCTAACCTTCTGAAACAGACTGGTCTGGAGCCTGCTTCAAAGGCCCTTGAAGAAACTAAAAGGTCTTCTAGAAAATCTTTGATCAGAAATTTTGGCTGAAGATGAAAATGCCAGAAGGAGATCACTGTAAAATATCTTATACTCATTTATTTAAAATGTTTCCACCTACAAAAAAACACCTAAAGCTTCACTTTCCATAGATTGTTTCTTACAGCTTATAGTTTTCTCAGTTTCATTACTTAAATTTTTGGAATTGGATGTGTGATAATCTCACAAATTCTGAGAGCTTGATAATGTTGCACTTTCAACAGTTTGAGCGTGTCTTAAAGCATACTGCCTTTACTTTCACTGAGCACAGCAGAGAGCATTACAGTTCCACCACTGTTTAATAAACAACCATTTTTGTTGCTACTTTAGGAGAAATATGCTATTGAGCTATTATTAGACTCAATGCTGCTAACTTTTGAGTCACACATGGAGGAAGAGGCCAACATTTTTTCACAGCAGCCCCATTTCAAATCTTAAAACAGACTTCTATAGACGGTTTGACTTTATTGACAACATTTTAGTTTTGCCAGATTTATTTAAAAATAACGACATGTGTCTCATTGCAAAAACTTCAGAAAAACAGCCATTCTTGCCATTTTCTTCTTAATTTTCTTATTACTACCAGGACTGCACATAACCACAAAACTGCTGTTGGCAATTCAGAAGCACATCTTCTCCTGCCATCTGGAGATGTGGAGTGTGCACAACATAAGGCCATGCTCATGGGGTCTACAGTTCCATTTGCCCCTCCTGCTGAATACATGTTGAATAGCTGAATAAAAATTGTTGGAATTTCTTTTGTCTTTGATTGTTGGTTTTGTTTGTTTGTTTGTTTGTTTGTTTGTTTTGTTTTAGTAAATTTACATTTGGCTTCAGTTTTGGTTTAGAAAAAAAAAGAAAAAAAAGAGAAACCTTTGAGTGGACTCTTCTCTGATGTGAGATACTGTTCCACTCAGTTTGTGGGACCTGTGCTGATTTATACTAGATCTAGTTCAGCATGTCTGTGTTAGCTCCAAGCCAGAATCTGAATCTGTGTTGAGTCCTGCACAATGAAAGTTGCAGAATGAGCATAGTGAAAAAGACATCACCATGTGGGAAACTCAGTATGCGTTTTGTCTTCCTGCCTCACAAAGAAAAACTGGTGCTTTCTTTTCACACAATAAGGTGCTTTCAAAGGTTAAAATGAAATTCATAGAATAGTAAGACAGTACTGATTTAAAGTTACATAAACCTAATACAGTTTTAGAAGATTTATGTTCCTCATCCAGAAAAAGTAATGAAAAGTTCTTTGTGATAATCTTGCACTAAAAGCAGAGGAAAAGAAAAGAATTCCAGCCTGCTAGGCACCTCCTGGTGTGTACCAGCACTCATCAAACAATATGGCTCCAGAAAAACTCTCCCTTTAACATAATTATAAATAAATACATAAATAAATGCCACTGGGCATTCTCTACTACCGTAAAGTATGTGCTAGCCAGGTATTCATGGAGAGTATTTGTGGCTAGACTGGTCTTCCAAAGTCAGATCTTTCTTTTCTTCTTTTTTTTCCCCAGATATTAATTTAGTCAATTATGGCAGATTTTAAAATATTCTTTTTTTCTGCATTTATTTACACTCAGATGAAAATGAATTACAATTTCAGGATGCACATTTGTTCAGTCATGTAGAAGAACCAATTTAGTAATACAAGTTAGATGAATTTCCTCCTACTGGAAAAGCAGGATGCAAATATTGATCCTTACCATATGAACTGATATCAACCAGCCTGGCATTTGCTTACGACATCTGGAAGAATGGTATATTCCTTTGTAGGAATAATGCTGTAATGCTGTGGTTTTATCTTACTTTAATTACGATGGACAGTCTGTCAAACCGCAAAGATGTAAACAGTTATACTTTCCTTTGATCCTTTCACATGGTTCTGTCTCATTAAACACATACATTTGCTATTTCCAGTTCCTTTTCAGAGATTATATATATATAAATATTCCTTTCCTACATGTTAATTAAATAAAATGTGTGCTACATTTTCTGAAGGATTCTTCACTTGCTAGTTCAGACAACATACATATACCTATAATTACTTTTCTGCCCATGATCACATACTATTTGAATACTTGCAGCAAGTTAAATCTACCAGAATCCTTTGCAGTCTTAAATGTAACACAGCTTTGCATCTCCAACATGTGCAAATTGCACTGAAATATTATGGCAGCGAGCCATAATAAAAGTGTGCATTAATAGACAGTTACAACTAAAGCAGAAATAAATCTTTTTAATATTGCAAATTGGCTGATGATTTTTATTGATATTAGGTGCTGCTACTGTCTTAAACTACAACTGGGAGGGCAGTTAAGTTTCTTAGGACAAAAGGAATCCATAAAAAAGGACTGAATAAATAAGAAGCTGGAGAAGAAAAATGGTAAAAAAAAAAAAAAAAAAAAAAAAAAAAGGAGAAGGAGAAGAAGGAGAATGTATTCAAAATGCTAGTTAATTTCTATCATTCATCTTTTGGTCTTTATTGTTCATAATGAAAAGATAGAGCATATGAAACTCTGAAGAGTTCGCTGAAATATGTTAACAGTAAACTGCACTTAAGACTGATTAATCACGTCAAGATGTGATTGTGTGCTGTTAACCCACTTCTGAAGATCCTGAAATCTCTCAGCCTTTGGTCTACAGGCTCACATTACATTCAAGAAATACACCAGAATCTGCTAATGCACACCCTTGTTGTGGCTTATTATTATATGTCACAGTGCAACTTCCACATGTTCCAATTTTAAAGCTATGTGACATTTTTGGTTGGGTAAGTTGTGGCTAAACATATGCAAAAATAGGACTTTTAAAAAATCTATTTATTTTTTCAAAATGATGCATTTAGTTATTTTAAAATGTCTATTTCCCCAAATAAAAGTACAGCTCCATAGCCAATATAGGGCAGATTGAAAGGTCCTGCAAAAATTCAGTTTGAAAAACAGTACAATGTTTGAGTTGGAGACGTGCGGAAGAACATCTGAAAGCTGTAACTTTTTATTTTTTTAAGTTTTATTTGTGTTTTTTCATTTGCACTACTGTAATTTAAAAAAAAAGAACCAAATGGATTTCTCAAATATTATGAAAACAAATGTGCTGATGGATTAAGTACCTAAGTGTTAGGCTGGGAAAACATTTTTATGACCACACTGCAATTCCGTGTAAGTATGGATTTATAGTGGAAACACTGAACGCATTAACTATTACAAAAACTCCATAAATGAAGAACTTCATGCTTGACAAAGTGACCTACTGGATAGCAGAGGTACTGCAGACTGGATAATCCTTGGCTTTCGTAAGTTTTTCATATACTTTTACCTAACTTTCTCAGTTGTAAATTGAAGAAACACAGACAGCAAAATAGACTGATATTCTCCAGCACAGCTGTATTATGCTCAGTGAAAAGTAATAATCTAGAATACTTATCAGTCCTTCATTGCCAAATGAGAAAGATACCTCAAGTGAGGTCACATGAGGGCTATGTCCTGAGCTAGTAACTATTCAATATTCATATTAAGTATTGACTACTGAACTACAAAGTACACTTACCTAAGAGACTCTTCCACATACTCATTTCCATTGACAGGGATGCAGGGAATGCAGAGAATTCTGAATTCAATCCGAACTTGGTAACTGGAGAAGTTATTTAAATCTGTAAATAGAATTCAGCAGAGAAAGAGTGAAAGATATTCCCCACACTCTGGCCATTCTTGGCTTCAAAAATAGAACGTTCTCTACTTTCGTCTACTTACAAAGCTATGGGGTTCATACTCTCTCCCTGTAGAAGAGATAGATGAACCACAATAGATGTAGATAAAAAAAGAAAATTGGAATCTGTGTATTTCTGCTCTTTTCTGATTCCATAAAAACTGGAAGAAAAAAAAAAGAACAACTCACAAAAAAAGAACAGTGTATGTTGAATGATTCACACTTCTGAAGGATTTGGCCGCACAGAAATGGAAAATAGAAATTCCAAACAAACCACTTGTTTTTTATGTGATAAACAAGCATAGCAACTTCGAATTTCTGAAGTATTTAAAGGTGCTCTTTATTTGCCTAAAATCTAAATAAGAGGTATTGGAATAGCAAAGTCTTCTGCTAACAAAAAAAAAAAAAAAAAAAAAAAAGCTCCTGGTCATGGATAAATGTGAGAATAACTTTCATGTTAATTTATTTTAGTCTATTAAAAGTACAAAAAAATTGTCCATTTTATTTAATAATGGATCAATACTGTTGACATTAATAGTTAACATTCTGCAAATATTATTCTAGTAGGCAGCAATTTGTCTGAAAATAGATTTCCACATATACTGTAAAGCATCCCAATTCTTTACCTGAAACCTAGGATCTTCAGAAAGAAAAATGTTCAGAGAACAGAATGGCATGAATAGTTTTCACATCCATACTTGCAAATATATTTGCAAATATGTAGGCTGCTCTGAAAGCAATGCCTTCAATTTACTTCCATGCAAAGAGCAGGTACAAAGAGCATAATAACACTATTTGATAGGTCAAATTCTCAGCCATAAAATACTCGTTTTTGACATAGATACCACCATTAGCAATGCATTTTTGCCAGAGATGAACAAAAGCCTGCAAGCCATGCTTGTGAAAATCTTCACCAACAGATGTGACCCACTCTTGCTGTCACTACTGCTGAAATGTACCACCCATCACCTCGTGGTGCTCACAATCCACTGTTGGGCCTCTATAAACATTCAGCAAGTGTCAGTGAATGTCAGTGGCTGCCTTTAGTATGTTATGGGACTATACTAAGCTGCACAGACAAAATCTTGCAGGTTGGTACAATGCAAGTTCACCAAGACACCAGAGCAGATGTTCCACACAGTGCCTACCTGAGAATTAAGCTACTGAAGCAAAGGCCTATTTTACTGCTCCTAGATGATGCGGCAGATTTTTACCTCAATTAACTTGATGTATGAGTTACTGCTGAGCCCACATTCTGTATAAGAACTTAATCACTCAGGCTTGGTTAAATTAAAAGCTACATAACATGAAGTGGCTTAAGCCAGTTTTCAGCTTATGAAACAATTTAACGTTAAAGCAAGAAATTGATTTCAGTCTCCTGAGAATATGCACATATTCTTGATTTTTTAACTAGAAAAACCCCAAACTACTAGCTTAATAATATAGGAAAGGATGAACACATTATTTCCATGACTTTTTATTGAACTGAAATCATTAGCTTTTATTTCCAATTAGTTACTAGCTTCTGTCATTCTATATCCTGCTTCAGTGAGTGAAATGAGAAAAAGACTGGCAATGGAAAAAAAAAAAAAGAAAAGAAAAAAAGCAACTTGCAGAATATTTAAAGCTAAAAATGACGGAACTCAGACTGAAATTGAAAAAGTTAAAAGCAAAAAAAAAAACAAAAAAACTTAGTAACCATTAGTGTATCTGGATATGCACAATGTTCAGTACCTACTGGCAAGTCCTGTTGTTACAGACAGCATAGCCAAGATCAGTTAGTCCAGTACACTGTGTTTTGTGAAAGGGTGGAAGGACTCTTTATTTAATTGTGAGTCCACACAAACATTGTGGTTATCATGTTTATTTTCTTTCTAGGAGAATGAGGAGGAAGGCAATCTTGCTTTAAAAGTGAATTAAAACGAATTAGAAAATAGGCAAACAACAAAGCAAATGTAAAAAGACACAAAGAAAGCACAGAGAAAATTCAAATAGAAAACAAATAGGTGAAAGAAAAAGGAAATAGAAAGAAGTCTCTGCCTTTTTTATCCCTGGGATGTCCCTCATGTTTTATAATAAGCCTATGTTTCGGAGTTTTTTTTCAGCTAAAAAAATTCTCCCACATACTTCACAATAAACTGATTATTTTATTTTCTAAAGCGTATAACCTTTCAATGCTTGCTTCCTCAACTGCTCTAAAGTACTTTGCACAACAGGTCCATGCAATTGAAGCCAGTTTCCAGTTTGATATGGAACATGTTTCTGGTTTTAGCATGTTATCAAGAAACTGAAGCTGCAGAGACTGCAGTTAAGGCTGTGCCCACACCACCTGCTTACCCCTGTCCTTTTCCTAACAGGAGAAAGTATAATTCCAGAGTCACAGTGCAAAACTACAGCAAATTTGAAATATGCTGTAAATTATGATTGAAGACTGCTTGTGCTGGCATTAATGATATGATAATGCACAGAATTCCCAAAGCAAACTGCTCAGTATTGAATGAGCTGTTCCCTTGCCATGGTCTTAAAAGAGTTGCCGTGTTTCTGACAAGTAGAGAAGAGGCATTCAAAATAAGCTATAATGTACCTGATAAATACCAGAAGCTGTTCTGCTGAGAATTAACATTGTTGTATGTGTACATCTCTTAGTTATACATGAAGAAATATAGTTCATTCTCTCACATCCATCTTCTTCTGTTTTAGCAATAGACAGTGGACTGCTTGTGCTTGGAACTGCTCATGTGTTATCCTATATTATATACCATATATACATCTTGGTCTGTGCTAAAAAAAAGTCAAGGTCTAAGAAAGATATCTGGTATTTAAATTAGAAGTCACTGAGTTTTACAGTGGTTGTTCACACTGCAGTTTTGCTGTTATAGACACATCTGGGAGAAAGAGAGAGAGAGGAAGGAAGGAAGGAAGGAAGGAAGGAAGGAAGGAAGGAAGGAAGG
>NW_024884811.1:13037463-13048274 GCF_019232065.1 Centrocercus urophasianus
TTTCATCTCTGATGTCTGGATCTGATCTGATCTCTGGATGTCATAATCTATCCTAGTCCTAACTGAGACTGCGCTGGAAGAAGTAGTTACTGAAACGCTGTGCTAGTCAACTATCAGTATGTTTCCTGGTATGAATGGAGCTATTCCAATAGCTGTCTCCAAGTAACTGCTGAGCATAATTTGGCAGCTAGAGCAGTGCAGAGACTACTCCCCAAAGGGACTTTGCAGGTCACTGCCTTGTTTTTAGGGTTAAGATAATTTACTAGTGTGGATAGGGGTCATATGTGATGGTGGGGAACAGTATCAGTCCTTGGAAACATTCTTGGTCAGTTCTAATTTACTGGGACAAATGTAGCCAAAGCGTCTTAAATCCTTTAACTAAAGACTGACGCTTGTTTTAAGGTTACTCAGGAAAAAGACTAATGGAGAGCTGAAGTAACCTGCTGAGGGAGATAAATGTTTTTTTATGAATAAGACTTAGCTAAGTGGGAAGCACCCATACTGAATGGGTGTCCTGGTAACAGTGGACACTGAGAAGGTGAATATTCTGAGTGTCTTCTTTACTTCCGTCTTTACTACAAAGACTGCCCCTTTGGAATCCCAGACCCTGGAGGTAACATAGAAAGACTAGAGAATGGAAGGCTTCTCTAGGGCTGAGGAGGAAATGGACAAAGGGCATCTAGCCAAAATCAACGTACACAAATATATGGGCCCCAATGGGATGCATCCATGTGTGCTAAGGTAGCTGGCAGAGGTGGCTGGTGAACCACCATCCATTATCTTTGAAAATTCTTGGTGAATGAGAGAGGTGCCTGAGGACTGGAAAACAGCCAATGTCCACCTTAGTCTTCAAAAAGAAGATCCAGGAAACTACAGGCCAGCCAGTTTCAGCCCCATCGCCCCCATGGAAAGATGGTGGAACACCTTGTTCTGGATGCCATTTGCAAGTGAAGGGAAGAGAAGAAGGTTATCATGGATAAGTCAGCATGGATTCACTAAGGGGAAATCATGCTCAACCAACATGTTAGCTTTCTATGATGTCATCCCCATCTGAGTAGATGGGGGAAAAAGCAGTAGAGGTTGCATACCTGGACTTAATCAAAGCATTTGGCACTGTCTTCCCGGTCTTCCACAATATCCTTTTACAAAACTTAGAAAGTACAGGACAGATGAGTGAACAGTGAGGTGGACTGAGAACTGGCTGACTGGCAGATCTCAGAGAGTTTTTATCAGTAGTGCAAAGTCTGGTTGGAGGTCTGTAACTAGCGGTGTTCTCCAGGGGATGGGTCCAGTCATGTTCAACATCTTCATCAGCAACATGGATAAAAGGATAGACTCCACCCTCAGCAAGTTAGCTAATGATACAGGGCTGGGATGTGTGGCTCACACACCAGAAGACTGTGCTGTCATTCAGGAAGACCTGGACAATCAGGAGAGTTGGGCAGGGAGGAAACTAATGAGGTTTAACAAGAGCAAATGTAGAGACTCGCATCTGGGGAGGGATAACTGAATGCTTCAGTACAAGTTATGGACTGACCTGCAGGTGAGGAGCTCTGCAGAGAAGGAAGTTTGTGTTCTAGTAGACAACAGGTTGGCCATAAGCCAGCAGTGTGTCCTTCTGGCCAAGGCCAATGGTATGCTGGGATGCACTGAAAAGAGTGTGGCCAGCAGGTTGAGAGTGATCCTCCACCTCTATTCTGGCCTGGTGAGGCCACATCTGGAATACTATGTCCAGTTCTGGGGTCCCCCATTCATACAAAAATGGAGATCTCCTGAAAGGAGCTCAGCAGAGGGCCACAAAGTTGGTTGAAGTTCTGGATATGTGGTCTTCCACATATCTCCCATATGTGGAAGGACTGAGTAACCCGAGTCTGTTCAGCCTGGGGGAAAGAAATGGAGGGGAAAATCGATTAATGTTAATAAATATCTAAAGGGAGGTGGGAGGAAAATTGATTTGGCCAGGCTGTTATTGAACATGTAAAATTCCTAATAAAATGCAGAAGAACTTCTTTACAGTAAGAATGATGGAGCAACGGAACAGAGAAGTTGTAGAGTTTCCTTCCATAGAGATATTCAAGCTCTGTCTGGATGCCAACATATGCAACCTAATGTAGGGAACCTTCGTTAGCAGTGGGGTTAGATTTGATGATCTCTTCAGGTCCCTTCCAACTCCTGCAGTTTGGTAATTCTGTGATTACTTGCTACTATATATTCTGTTGCTGCATCACATCCACTGAATGGTAGTGGGATGGAGAGGACAGGAGAGGTAGACCTGAAAATCATATAGTAATATCTCAGGTGGTTGTCATGCCATTCTGCAAAATACCCTTGACATTATCCTATCACTCACTTGCAACAGGAAATTTGCAATAACTTAGTCTGAACAAAAAGTTTTACCACTGAACAGAGATGTGATTAATCTGCCATGTATAGCAGCTAACTTTGCAAGAGGTGGAAGGGATGACGACAACACTTCGAGTTCAATCTTTTGCCCACACATCTAAAAAAACTTGGTCAATGTCCACAATTATTTTTTTTTTTAATATACCCAATTCCACATATCAGAAATTTCCCAATTATTTTTGCATACTTTCTCACGTCTTCTACATAAAGCTGAGTATGAGAACACCAGAACTAGATATGAATTCACGATTCACTGTTCACTTTACTCATAAGGTATACAAAAGCAGAAGATAACACATATGAAAAATATTAACAAATAAGAGAACAAATAAGAAAGTATAAATAAAATGTGAAAGAAAATGAAAAGTCATTTCTGGTAATATGTCACTTTAGACTTTGATCTAAAGAAATAGATAGCGGGTGTTTTTCATTGCCATGTTCTCATATCTGAAAAATATCCTCTCCAATTTTTGTTGCATATTTCAGAAAAAAAAATTCAGAGGCTGAAGAACTATACCATACATACATAGATGTACATACATAGAGGTACATACACAGATGTACATACATAGATGTACATACATAGATATATATATATAGATGCATCTACATATAGATGCACTTGCTTATCTGGAAATAGCAGCTCAGATCAGAAGCAGCAAAGCTATCACCTAAAATATGAACTTTTTCAAACATTAAGAAGTCTGGGTAGCAGGCTTAATAATCTGTTTTTTATCGTTGTGTATTTCTAAAACTCATTTCCCCCTTAGGTTTCATTCTAAAAATCACGAGGACAGGTTTTCTCTGAAGGTTTTGCATGTCTGATTCTAGTGAGACAGGCAAAAATAGCTTCTTTCCTTGTGATCTGTTGGCACATATGATTTAAATATTTTCCAAGTTTAGTTTTAGCTCAAATAAAAAAAAAAAATGATAACATTTCAGGGTGTACAAGCCCTTTTGTTATTCTGGGTATTAATTCTCTGCTGATCACTACAGTACCCAAGGTACTTTTAGCTAAAAATATATCCCATTTCATACTCTCTGATTTCTGCCCTCTACCAAGAAATCAGTAGGGAGAAGTGGGCATACTTAAATGCAAGAGAAAAATATGCCTTTGCTCATATCAACATTCTAGCTTTTAGTTTCATGCTATGATAAGTGTGACCAGTAATCTGAGATGTCCTGAGTTGCAGCCCAGTGCTATAATCATGCCTGTGACAAAAGGTTTTCATAGAATGTATGTATATGTATTTATACGTGTGCATTTGTATGTAACATACACAGCCACTCCAAACATTGCCGTTAATATGCCACTTATAACTCACTTAAGAAAGAGATGTTAAAAAAGTAATAGTTAAGAAAATAAGTCATGGGATTGACAGTTTAATAATCCTCACCTAACATAAAGCAGCATATCTCGAAGTCAGAACGTCATTTATGTTCTCTAGTCAAAAACTACTCTAAATGCTTGTAAAAGGCACTCTATATGCAAATCACTCCATTTTATATCAGTGCTATGCTCCAGAAATGAACTTTACATTTATTTCTACTCTCCTAAGCAGTCACTGATTAAATCACAGTGATTTATGTAGTTTCTTAATAAATAAAGAGTCCTATCATTAAATACTTTGATTCAGTTGCAAACTGTTCTTCATTATTCTTTGTGAGATTCGTGCCCAGTGTAACTTACGTAGGAGTTTAGATTCTAGCTTTAATTTCTTCTTTCCTGTGTCCTCTGCACTGATTGATAGTTTTCTTTCTTAGCTTGGAAGTTGAAAAGGGAGTTTTCCAGTGAGGCCCAGCAAGAACCAGAATTAATCCACTTAAGAAAAGACAAAGAGAAAAGATTAGAGGAATTGTAACAAACAATGACTATTTATGGGACAGGCCCAAACCTTTGTCTTTCTACCCTTTGGAAGTGAGGCAATTAAGTCACCTCAGAGTACTACCTATAATTTTCTCTCAATGGATGAGAATAAAGACAGTGGAAGAGGAAGTTGATTGCTTTTTGGGTTGCCTCAGAACAAGACAGCTGTAATAATAATCTGGACTTCCAATTGCAGAAAACCGAAGAAGTGATTTTATTACTCACATTCTTTAAGAAAACTATCCTATATTGTAGCACGTAAGAAAAGGATCATTTCACTGAGCCAATTAAAAAGACTTCAGCCACTTCTAGGCATGTAGCAAGCTAACAGAAACACACATAACCTCGTATGTAAAAGCTTTAACAAATTTGATGATTTTAAACTACACTATGAAGAGCAAAGGGAAATAACAGTCAGTACATGTTTCTAGGTTTTGGCCCTCCATCTTAGTTCAGAAGCAAGACATGACACTAAAGAGAAGTATGAAAAGGTAGGGATTAAATTTAAGAGTAGTTGTTCAGGGCCAAGATTATAGTGTTAAAAAAAACACCAAAAGCGATTAAATCACCAATCACAGAATCATACAATCATAGAATCACAAGGTTGGAAATGACCTATAAGATCATCCAGTCCAACCGTCTCCTCATCACCACTGCCACCACAAGCACTAAATCATATCACGCAGCACGTCATCCAGATGCGTCTTGAACACTGCCAGGGACGGCAACTCCACCACCTCCCTGGGCAGCCATTCCAGTGCCTGACCACTCTCTGAGAGAAATAGTTCTTCCTCATGTCTAACCTAAACCTCCTCTGGTACAACTTGCAGCCATTTCCCTGTGTCCTGCTCATTGCCTGGGAGAAGAGGCCAAATCCCTCTTCATCACAACCTCCCTTCAGGAAGTTGTAGAGTGCAATGAGGTCTCCTCTGAGCCTCCTCTTCTCCAGACTGAACAATCCCAGCTCCCTCAGCCGCTCCTCATAAGAGGATCAATCAAGAAACACAAACAAAATTTGCAGAGAATGGAAGCTTGAATGCAAAATTTTTAGGGAAAAGACACACAACATTCAGGAGCAATGTGTATGTTTAAGTGAACACTAACAAAAGATCAACCAATAACTTTTATCAGAATTGCTGGGTTGCATCCAGATCACAAGTTCATTCTTAGTTTTACACTGTTGGCTGCCACTTCTTCAGGTGCAGGCTCAGATAGAAGAGTTGTAAGAAGAGGTGAAAAACTTACTTTTTAAATTTTATTTTACTATTCATACCTTCAGAGAAAAACTCTGAATATGTAGTCAGAGAACTCAAGCAGCAGAAATCCAGAAGGCATTTTATCGAATCTTATGACTTAAATGTATATTTATGGGGTTTGAATCTCAGAAAGAATACTGTATTGCTGGATAAATTATGGTTAAGGTAATGAAAGAGAAATCCAAGTGAAACAGGAATTGTACTGTTGTTCCTCCCACATGCCTAAAGCTGTTGTTAACAAAACCAAAGCTGCATTTTGAAATGCATCTTCATAGTCAGGGATTTGCATTTGTCTATATAACTGGTCTGTATTTTGAATTTCCTTTTTTGAAGGAAAACTAACTAGAATAAGCAATAAAATATCTGTATTCTTTACAGGCAGCTTCCATTTTACAATTTTAAAAATGAAATGTTAGGTTTCAAAATTTAGTGATTGAAGACATTTGAAAACTGAATAACATAATAGGAATTATGATCTCTTCTCATTTTGGCAGCTGGATGGCCTGAACACAATGAACACAAATTTAGGCTTTCTAAGACACAAGAAGCAATTATCTCACTACACTCTTTCCCTCAATTATCACCAAAATAGGAGACAGAACCTCAAAATTTCATAGATTTCTGATCAAATGAATTCTTTTTGGCCCTATAAAACTGAGAACTATATATGTTTGCCCTTGCAGAGAAAGAATGGTCATTTTCCTGTGACAAGCTAACACAATGACTGTGTACAAATAATGAACTGGCACATCATGATGATGGGCCATTTTGTTTGATTAGTCCTCAAAAATAAGAGAGAAGTGACTGAGAGGACTCTATAAAGTGATTCCAATACATTCTGCCATTAAAAAAAACCCTAGGCAATATGATTGTATCAGAGCACAACACAAGTTTCTCAGCATCAGAATCTTCCTGAGCTGCAAATTTGGTCCATTCACAGCAGTACAGTAAGAAAGAGATGGTTTTGTTGCTCTGAGAGGGATTATAGTAATTCTTTTTAATGCTCTGCATTAACTTGTCTGGAACATCTTGACTTAATGGCTATTACAAACACTAATACCAATGACTATTAGGAATAATAGTAACTTGTCTTTCCGACATGATAGACACTTGGATAGGCAAAAGGTGCAAACTATTCTAAACCAAGATGTAGTTTTTAAAATAGCATGATTTTGTAGTTATTTACTATTCACTTGTATAGATGATTTCTTGTCACCATTCTTAGAATACATTGTATATTCTTAAAATCCAAACATGAAATGAGCTATGCAAAACAGAAGTAACAGAAATCTGCCCTGCCTGTGTTGACAGGCATGGAATTGGAAAGACAAATGTTGTCATAACCTCCACCCACTGGAATCTGGTTGTTGATTTAGTTAACACATCCTCTGGCTATTTGAACTGGTCACTCAAGAAGTCAACAGTAAGTCAAGCTGTCATGCATTCCTTATTAGTCATTTCCTTGTTGAGCTGGATGCTCTGCATTCATGTTTACAAATAAGTTGAAGTCTTAGTTGTGCTTTGAGGATGAATCAAAGACATTAAGGTAGCATCCACTGTTCAACTCCCAAAATTGGTGGGTTTACGTTCCTTGATGCAAGCAAATACCACTGTTTGTCAGCGGTCACGCTGCTGCTGACTTACATATGTTTTCAGTACCTTATTTTTATTGGGGAGGAGGAAAGAAAGACATCTTCTTTTCCTTTCCACAGAAAGTCTCCAGGCAGGAGTCTCAAATATTTTCAGTGCAATAAATGCTTAAGTTATTTCACCAAGCTTTTGGTTGACTTGGTAGCACTGAGTGGTTATGTCTGTTCATTGAAAGAAAGATGCACATCTGTTGACTTTTCATGTCTTAATGCAACAGCTATTCTTGCACAATATGTTCAGCTATCTGTACAGCTGTTATGATTGTGAGTCAAATGTTTATTTTTGTGTATTTTCACAGAAGAACATAAAAATTCTACCTTTAGGCATTTCTTCAGATTACTCATATGCCGAACAGGCTGCATATGAAAGCAGGCAAAATGGACATGATAAAAAAGAGGAATCTGGTAAAGTTTCATCCAAATTCCACATTTTTCTTTTGAGCTATTCTGCATTTCTTGGCAAAGTTGCACTTTCTCTTCCCTCTAAAGAGTTGCAAAAAACATGGCACCATGCTGGCATATCTGACTAATATATCAGTTTTCTGTGCAAAGAAATGCTAAATTGAGTAGTCAGGAAACGAGTAATCCACAAACAAAAAATCTGAGTTATATTCAGATTCTACAAAACTTGTCTATATAAGAAGGAATTTTGTGTCAGAAGCAGGGACATTTTTCTAGAGCAACAACACTGTGGAATTAGGTGGCAGAAGCAGGGATGTTTCTCCAGAGCAGTATCACTATGCTTAAGCCATACAACAGTCTTTTTTTTTTGCTACAGTTCACAAGACCCTTTACTTGCTGCTAATACTCTTGTTAACTCCTGTAGGTTATATAATCAAGCTAAGAGATTGTCTCAACTTCATATCCCAGTCCAACCATTATGTATCTCTGGAGTCAAGAGTTTAAGAGAAGGACCCTCTAACTACCATACGGAAATATTATCAACTACTTCCCATTTTATGTGAAATCTCATACTATTACTTCATGCTACAGATCCTTAAAGGGCTGGCTTCACTAGGCTCCTCTATAACGTCCAGTTTACCAAACTGCCAATTGGTAAAGTTATGGGCCACAGAGACGGAAAAGCTTCCAGTACTTTTTCTAAAACAGCTAAGAGTCTTAAAAAAAAAAGCTTGTCTTTTTCTGACAAAGAAGAGATCTGATGCAAAACAGTTTCTTTGTTTGTAACAACACAGTTACAACAAAATAGATGCTAATTTCATTTTTGCATATTATGTAGAGTTAAGTACATTTTGCAAAAGAATATTCTTATGCTACCATGAGTTTGTTTCTCAGTTTGTTTCACAGCAACCATTGTCTTACATCAGATTAGAACTGTCTTGAACTAATCAAATATATATTTTACAGATATTGTTCCACCAATACAAAGACAGATTAAATGCTTGACACTGAATGTTGTTTTGTGTGCTTGCTGCCAGTAACCAAATGTCACAGAAGAAAACATGTCTATTGGCACAAAGAAGTTTTTCACTTTGACGGTAGAGGGTTACACTCACACAGGAGACCGACTTTGTTCAAATGCACATTTGTGCTAATGACTTCACAACTTGTGCTGCTGCTGCACTTAAGTGGTTACCTTTTTTGTGGTCCTCTGTACTCTTAGGCTTATTTCCAGTAACTAATAAAGACTGAGTCATGGGATGTACTTGGCTAGCAGATGGAAGTAAGAAGAAGGAGGAGGGAGCTATGGCTTCCAATGCTTTGTTTATGAGAACATCCTTCCTGTCATCAATATCCACATTCCATTAACGTATGGTTTCAATTCTGCCTTTGCGATGTGCTTCAAGTGCTATACTCAAAGCATTTATGCTCCAGTCAAACACATTTCATTTCATATTTAATCAAGAAAGGATATTATAACAGGTCCAGTGAAAGCTCTTAATGCTTATTAGGCTGCTGCTCCTAAATGTTCTTGATAGTCCTGAAAGCTTTTAGCTTTTCCATTACGCAAATGCAAATTCAGCCTCTGATAAAATATTATGGATAATACATGTGGAAAATAAGATGTGCTCCAAAATGGTTGCAGTTTTAGCTATTACCTTGTTTAAAATTTGCATGACTTAAACCAGTATTCTCTCTCTCTCAAAAAAACAAAACAAAACAAAACAAAAAAAAAAATCTGAAATAGCAGTAATTGAGAAAACTTAAAACAACTAATACTAAATCAAAACTCCTACATATTTCTCTTTATTTCCATGTCACATATACTCTATCCCGGTTTTCATAAGAAAACATTTGAAATATGAACTGAAATTGCAGTGGAACTGAGGAAATAATTAAGAAGATATTTGAAGATTATTAGCTACACTATCTTCAGTTGCCAACAGTCAGCTCAACAGCTCTCCAGAGTATGGTCTAGGTTAGCTAGAACACCATTAATTCTGATTCAAATGTACATAATTTATATGAAGAAAACTATATACAGTTAAATGTTGGTGTCTCCATTGTTCACACTAAATGTCTGAAGAGTTAATCCTCATTCACCTGGAGATTTCTTCCATTTCAGTTAGCAAAGGGATGCCTGTATAATACTAATTACATTTACTTAGACAGTCAAGAAAACACAATTTTTACAATTAGTATTGCAAAATTGTGATTGTAAACAGCGGATATTAACTCCCTATATTAAGAAGCTCTCTGATTAAGCAGGCTCATATATCTCTACAGAGCACAGATGTATATATATATATATGTAATATAATGTAGTAATATATAGCTGCAAATAAGAGTTGAAGCAGAACCAGAAATTGGATTAACTGGATTTCTTGGGTTTATTTGTGTGTTTGTTTGTTTGTGGCTTGCCCGATTGGTCGGAGAATAAAACAAAATAAAACAAAATTACTTTGTTCTCCAGCTCAAGCCTCCTCTTTAATAATTAGACATTCTTGACTGATGTGCAACATTTCCAGTAGACAATTAATTAAAATGGGCATTATAACTAAATATGTGATTCCTGAACAATATACTAAATCTGTAATCATGTAAAAATGTGTTACATTGCCAACCTCTAGAAACATGCACCAGTTTCCTCTGTCAGAAAAGGCATGGGATCGTCCAAACAACAGACTCTGTCTTTAATGATGATGAGACATAGGACAGCCTTTATGCTAAGGACTGTAAAAAGCCACTTGGTATCAGTGGTCCATTTCTAACACCTGTTGTCTTCTCAGAAGCTTCCTGTGATTTCTGCTCAATTACTTGTTTCTTGCCAGAGGGATACAAGATAGAATCAAGTTATTTGTTGATCTAGCATTGCAGAACCAATATTTAAAAGGTAGAAACTGCACCTGTATTCTGCATTGGCATTTCCTTTCCCTTGTTTACAGCAGGTTCTAGCATAACTCTGCATGAAAATGTCTTACATGTTTGCCAAAATACATTCTCTAGTCAATAGTTAAGCTAGACCTATTTCTTCTTCTTTAGAATGGAGAGTGAAAATAAAGTCATTGGCTTCAGTGGTAATACTCCTGATTCACATAGCTGAACTGCCCTACAGCAAAGCTTCCTGCTAGAAAACAAACAAAATGACTGCTGGGAAAGGGTCTAAATACAGCAATTTCCATATCTTTAAGAACAAAATCTTGAAGTAATTTGAATAAATAGACATAAAAAGGG